>NW_024033293.1:0-8083 GCF_002237135.1 Teleopsis dalmanni
GCAGAGGCAATAAAAACATACGACGATTACACCACCTACAATTTAGCGTATGCACAAATGCAAAGTGAGGGTTTTTGTACACGATTTCGCACCTTTCATAAGAAAAGCAAATAATTTGAGTGGTGAACCTAACTAAAACCACTTGGCTTGGCTGGCAAGTTGTTTTAACATTTTTTCAACTCATTGTGTATTGTGTACAGCTGCCTGCCTGCTTGCAATATAAATTTTGTTTTTCATAGAAATTTGTGATATTTCTCGCATCGAAGAAGAAACCTAAAAACATTCGCCGACCTACACAAGCGAAACGAAACGTAACGACGAGGCAAGGCAAGGCAAGGCAAAGCAAAAACAACGCAACGCAACACATCACAGCATTAACACAACAGAGAGTGGCTAATGAATACAAAAGCGAACATATAAAAACCTGAAATATTTCGTTTTTCTGCTCACGTTCGTTCGTACACACTCGTATTTGTCAGATACTTTTTATATGGTGGTGAGTTAAGGCAAAAACAAAAGCAACAACAGCAACAAATACAACAGATACCAACAGAAAACAAGCGACACGAACGAACGATTGGCATTCATTGTGTAAATGTGAAACCAGGCTGGCAAGCAGGCAGGCAGGCAGTACATAGCAGCAGCGTTCGTATGACTAAAAATATAATGAAGAACGTTGCACAAAGCACAAGTAAAGTAAAGTTGAAAATTTGTACCGAAGGGGAAGAGCAAAACGTTGTAGCGTTCAAATACTTCGGGCAAATGTATTTTAAAATGCTACTCGCCGTTGTAGTTGTGAAATGCTTTGGATGTATTTGTATATAATTTCGTTTTGCTACGACAGAAATATCTCTGCTTATGTGCGCTTACAAATATATTTCAAGCAGAGCACAAAATTAAATGCTAAAATTCAGACATCGAAAAACCTTACTTTTAAAGATTTTTAAATATGATATGAAATTTATTTAGATATTTTTTATTATTAAATTTATATATAAATTTTTAAGAACTCATATAGAAAATACTATTTTAGTATAATAATTTTTGTAAATTATAACAGAAATATAATTAGCAGTCAAGGAAATATCTGAAAACCAAAACTGATATAAAAATCCAATGAATTTAGTTCCAAATTTTAAACTCAGCAGAGGCGAACACAATTTGCTTAGCATGCGATAATTATTGAACTTACCACACTTAAGAAACATAGAACTTAAATAAAAATGTACTGTACTATGTTTTTGAAGCTGATAAATTGTTTTATATGCTAAACAAGCAATCCCACAAGTGCCAATTGCATTTAATAAAACCAAACAAATTATTTATAGCATGCGATTTCATTATAGTTTTCATAAATTTTATTGTATGTATTTAGCTCGATTGAATTGCAAAAGCTAATATGAATAGCATGCGATAAATTTATGTAGGTGGCGTCGTAATAAACTTTCTCCTACAAAGATTGATGCTTACATTGTTAAAAAATTATTCAATCTTTTATTATTAACTTAAAAAATTTTAGTTTTTTATATTATTTATTTAAAAAAATTATATTTAATAATAAAAACGACAAAAAATTAAATCTAAAAGAAATAATTATAAACGTAAGTTTAGGCTTTGGCGAAGTTTAAATTCCCAAGTTGACTACCAACTAAGCACAGTTTTTCTAATCAAAAACTTTTGTTTATACATTTTTTCAATTAAAAAATAATAAATATAAATTTTACAAATACTATTAGTGCTTGGCGACAATTAATGGTGTCATTGGAAATACCTTGATCACATTCTGTGGCAAACTGAAAGGAATCAATTTCGTATTTTATAAGTAGTCAGATTTAAAAGCGACATGGCATCCCCAAATATTGGTTGGGAAGTTTTCATGCGTCCACCGTATGTATGCAAGGTCCGGACAGAGTCCAGAGTTTTTTAACATGATTGCTGGCTATTAAGGCTCAACGCCACGGTGCATTAACACACATATTAGTATAATACGCCAAATTTCCCTATTGGAAATTCCGTTAAAATTTCAAGTAATTTCCCTAGTACCAATTGCAGCTATATTTTTGGATATAGTTCTCTCTTTAGGAGAAAGGACTATCTATGATCTCTGGTGTTCTTTGGTGTTCTTTGGGGCACAGCACACGGTTGGAAAATGCAACAACACATTGATTGAAGGTAAATGAATACAGTCATTTTACCCACGTAAATTGGATTTTAACCACAGCCAATATATGTAGGTTGGTACAGGCATACATTGGCCAGATTTTGCATTGTTTAACTACCATTTCTGTTAGTCTCTGCAAAACTCTCTTAATAGTAAAAAATTGACAAAATGAAGAGTTGCTGAAAATCACTTGATCGAGTATTTCGTCGATAAACTACAAAAGTTATTTTTCATATATATGGCATTTTGCAACTTCATGTTTTTTTAAAAATGTGGGATAATATATATGGTACATTTTTCAGACACATCAAGAACTCGTATTTATAAATACTGTCAAACTTCCATAACTCGAACATCTATAACTCGAACAAAAAACAATGCATCAAGGTTTTAGAGAGCAAATTACATACAAATCTGCTTCCATAACTCGAACTTCTATAACCGATAGAAATATGGGAAAGTGCATTCTATAAGTCGGATTTTTGTTTTGAGTATAAATGCACTTTGCTGTTATGGGAAATCCCTTTTTCCAAACCAAATGTTTGATTTTTTCTTTCTTAAGTTGCTTCTTTGTGCAAATGCCAGTCGCTGGCAGAGTGGTTTAAAGTAAATAAAATAACTTCCAATGTTTCTCTAAACGATTATATTGAGCTTGGCAATGAAATTTGTACATCAAGCTTTCCTGCAGATGACGACATTATTGAGCATTATAGCTCCGAATTAGTGGATTCGATTCTAAGCGGAACAGAAAGTAATGATCAGGGTTCGGTGGATGAAACTGTTTATTATTCTTCTAAGAATGAAGTCATTCAGAAATTCAGAATTAATTTTGATTTATAAACGAATGATGATCATTATATGCTGTATTTGATTTTAAATAAATAAATAAATATCTTACAATATAATTCTAGTTTCTTTCAAAAATAAAACAGAAATAAAAAATTCTCTAACTTGAAGTCTTCATAAGTCGAACCTTTTCTTTACAAAATTGGACTTCGAGTTATAGCAGTTTGACTGTACTTCTATAAATAACGAATAAGATCAATCCTGTTCGTTTACTTTATAGAGCATTTATAAGATGTAGATGCGTTATTAAGAAGTTTATCAGTGAAATTTTATTCTTTTATTTAAAACTAGAAGACAAATCTATGCTTAAATTGGGAAACAAATATTGCTAGATGAGTTTGTTCTCGTCAAAGTGTTGGAGAATATATATACTTTATAGTTTCTAATATCTCCGTTATAAACTTTATGGCAAATTAAAACTAGAAAAAAAATTGGTTTGTATAGCTTTATTTCAAAGTGATTCAAAGCGATTATAATACTGATTTATACCTATTTGATTAAGAGAATTACATTAAATATATCTATATCTTTCATCCACACACGGTACACTATATAAAAAAGTATTTCATAACATTATAACAAAAACATTATCGGAATTTGCTTAAAACATGCATTTTTATACAAAAACCATACTACATATAAACCATTTTATTCTGTACACAAACCCATTTATTGTGCATACAAACCATTTGGATGTTTTAAGTACAGTATATTAATGTATACTTTTCAGGTTCCACATAAAATATAGTCAGCCTTTGAAAAAGGCAGCCTTTGAATTAATCTTAACCATTTCTTTTTTTTATGTTATATCTATAATTTAACAAAATTCACGCTATGAGAGTTCCAAAATGCACTTTGGCTGAAGAATATGCTTATGATCACTTCCATCATTTAATTATTTTTAAAAAGACCACTTTATTTCCACCTAATGGATTTATTAATATTTCACAACAAACATGACGTTGGTAATCATATTGTATTCGCAGCTAACTTCACATCAAGCAATTCTTTTTGTTTTGACAGCCGAATAATATTTTATCGATTTGTAAATTGTTGAACAGTTCGGAGGTTTAATTTTGAAGTGCTGTTTGCTGTTCGTGAAAAATTAGTGTAAACAATTGTTAGCAGTGCTAAATATTTATAAATACAATAAAATTTAATTATTCCGCATTTGTAAGTAAAGTATTTTCAATTATATATGTTTCTTATAAAATATAGAAAATTGCGCCAAGCTTAAATTCCAACACATACATATGATTCAACAAAATTGCTGCTTTATATAAATAAAAAACGATATTAAAAAAAATTAATAAGTTTATTGATTTCAATGAAATGCTGCTATTTTAACAATTTTAATAATAACTAAATACATTGTTAATATTTATATTTTGTTAAATGAATTTATCTTTGCGTTTACCTCATGGGAATTTCCTGAATATGTGTTCATTCTAACGGTGGTTTGATGGCATTTGTTGGAATTTTTTTTTGGCACAGAGTTGTATTTTGAACCTAAGCATTATTGTTATATTTGATTGCAATAAAAAGTTTGATCAAATTGTATGGTTTATAATGGATGAACAACCAGTCTGTGGCTATATAATTGTAAAACCTTTTTTTGGTGCTCTTATAAAATATATAAAAATTTCATATAAATATATTTTTTTTATATGTTTTATATATTATATGTAAATATTGTTTATGTTTATGTTTTATTTATATATATTTATTACTGTGTGTATATTTATTATATTTATTATATTTTTACATACAGTAACTTTATGTATGGTATGAATATTAATTAATGTAATATACTAATATATAACAATGTAATTATCATACCTATGTATTAAAGATTATTTTTAAATATATATTAATGTACTTTTTTAGTTATATAATTGGAGTTTATTATTTAAAGGCTTTTATTAAGATTTTATTTAAAAAAGCTTTTAGTTTCCATGTGTCTATTTATTTATATAGTACTTTACTATATTGAAATAATTTTAAGGGGAGTAAATTATAGTTTTTTTTTACTAAATAAAAGCTTTGAAACGTTTCCAGTTTTTATATGGAAATACCCATTCCACATTTAACGATTAATTTTAGTGCATTAATTTTTGATGCCTGCTGTCTTTGATAAATTCTGCAAATAGAGTTTATTCTTATATATAAACTCTGTTTGGTTGTGTGTATGTGTGTAGAAAAGCAAAAAAAGATGTTGATAACTTATTTAACATTTATATCGGTAATTACAAGAAATCGCTAAATACATATAGATTTCTTACTTGTAGTATTTATTGTTTTGTTGTGAAATTAAAATTAAAATACCCGTGTGAATGTAAAATATTAAGTATTAAATAATTATAAGAAAAATATTGTGTTTTTATTGGTTTTATCACCTTTTCAGCAGCATTAAATCATTAAAGTAAGATTTAAATCTACTAAATGTAGAAAACAATGCGAAAACTGTTATAAAAACTAATTTCAATCCTAATTTTACTCAAGTGTGACATGGGCTAAAAAATATAAGAAGTAAATATACATACTATTGGTGTTTTGAATTGGTAAATTTGTTTCTTTTTTCCAAATGGTTTTAAGTTGAAAAATTGATATTTTTCTAAAGGTTTGTTGTCAGATGAATACATTTACAGCCAAATGTGCTATTATTTTGATTTTATTCCTTTTTTCAATAATTAAATTAATTAAACAATTTAAGCACATGCGGAGGCAAATCACACATTATATCTGTGAAATCATATAAAATAGCTGTTAATTTCAAGGTAATTTAGTTATGGTGGCAAAATATCAAGAATATTATAAACTAATTTCTAGTGTTATACATTTTGTCTCAGATTTAGCAATCAAAAATGAAATTTGTACTAAAGTGAATCTTGATGAAAAAATTCTTCCAGATTTAACAATCGAAAACGCCATATAAGATATAAAAATTGTTTTTTATTAAAAAAGTTCACATAAGCCTTACAACAATGAATACTTTATTAACAGAAAAGGAATTCGAACACTTAAGTAGTGTTCTATATATATTTTATTTCTATTACGTCATGCGTTTTATACTGTTTTTTATGTATATATAAAATATACATGTTTTATTACTAGTGGGCTTAGGTCGTTAATTTAACATATAAAAATTAAAAATATTTTTTTAAATAAAATATTAAAATTGTCTTTTAAATTTATGTTAAATATTTAATTGTTATTTTTATTTTAATTTTTATAAAAATTATAATTAATTTATTAAATATTTAACACAAATTTATAAGTGTAATTTTATATATAATATATATTATTATATATTATATAAAATATATAATTATATAGAAAATATATAATATTATATAAATATATTATATATTATATTATATAATATTATATATGCGAATATAATATTATATAAAATATGTAATATATATAAATATATAAGATATTTTTATATAATTTATTCTTCTACGAATTCAATTTATTTTGCTTTCTATATATTTTCATATAACATATTTTTTTAAATATTTTTAAATAAATTATTTTCATATAAATTATTTTCATATAAATTATTTTGATATAAAATATTATTTAAAATATTTATAATAATATTTCTTACTTATAAATATTTATGTACCACTTAACTAAAATCCAAATATTTTTTTAACACATTTTACATCCACGTGTAACTTGCACATATTGCTGTTAAATATTCTATGTGAAATGAACATTTAATTCATTTTTAGGCGGCTTCTATCAGGCAGGCGGCTTCTATCACAGAATTTTTGTTTTACTTTATTTTCGTTCATTTCATCGGCTAAAAAATTCATTTAAATTGTGTAGTTTGAATAGTGAGGAGCTGCAGTGAGTGAAAATATTTAAAAATTTATTAAAAAGAAAAGTAAGCATTGGAAAATAAATTTCAAGTTATTTGTGTATTAAATGTTGTGTAAAATTTAAGATTGAATTGTATTGAAAATTTGAACGTTAACGAAAAAGTATTTTTGTTGTAGATAAGATATCTTTTCAAGAATTTGTGAAAGGATTAACGCATAGGAAAAAACATCGGTGAGTTTTTTTTTATGTGAAAAAATTACATGTGTGTATATGGAGGTGTGCAAATTTAGGGCGGCAAGCAGAGATAGCACCCGGAAGACGTTTTTATTGTATTCTCTAGGATAAATAATTAATTTGCTACTTAATTTGTTAATTTCACAAAAAAGTGCAAAAAATTAATTTTTGCCTAAATGGCATAGTAATTTGTCATATTTGTTGCCACATTTTTTTTCTCTTCTTCTTTCTTGGAAAATTGCATCCAACAGCAACAAAGCGACATACATGGCCGCGCTTAAGTTATTTGCGAAATGAGTTCTTGCGGGTATTTCTGAAGAGTTTCTATGGAGTAAGAACGCCTACAAAAATACATACAAAAATAGTTAATAATATTTATTAATAACTAATAGTAATCTTAAATCTTGTTTCGGTCAAAAAAAAAACCTGTCATTTCACATTCCACTTATTTAGGCATGCAAATTTTGTTTTTTTTTTTTTGTTGGCATTTAAAAATTTTTTGACTGACGTAATTTTTGATCTCTTCTCAGATCAATCAATGGACATTTTAGAAGTATTTTTAAAGAAAAAAAATTCCTTCAATTTTAGTTAGCTTTTTATTTTTCAATATTACGTGGGAAAATTCCTGTAATTTGGTTGGAAGTCACACATAAATTAATGTGCATTTCACAGTTGACTTCCCTTCATCAGTGAATTCAGTGGCAAATTGCCTGCAGATTGCAAACTGTTGACTGCTTCTGCAGCATGCGACCTTGTCTGTGTAGCTTGCCACTTTCACACGGGCATATTTTTATAATTTTTTTTTTGGCCTTTTTCATTGTTGTTAAAAATTAAAATAATTAAAAATATATATGTTAATACATATTTCACAACATTCATGTTATGTTTTAATATAGATGACATGCTATAACAAATATATAATATAATAAAATTATAACTAATGTATATATATATATTATTATTATTATATATTAAAATATATATATATAAAAAAACCTGTCATTTCACATA
>NW_024033294.1:0-8081 GCF_002237135.1 Teleopsis dalmanni
AATAAAACCTGGAACTTGAGCATTGAAAGTTTGTGCAGCCTTGGCTTCTGGTGGATAAACACGATTAGTCATCGCTTCTAATTTGACAAGCACGAGTTCTAAGCTTGGCACTTGCAGTCCAAACAAATTATATACGGACTATAAACTAATTATATAAAAAAAAATTCGATTATTTCCAAAGACCACTGATGAAGAGTACTTGGCAATACTCGAAACGTTGTATGGTCAGCCAAACTTCAATAAAATTAAAAATAAATTTTTGTGTTTGTCCTTTATTTCTTTCTTTGTTATTCGAAAACCCTTCTAAAAATAATTTATTATATTAAAAATAATAAAAATTATAAAAAATAAAAAAAATAAACTAAATCAATTAATAGGAGCTATTTGTGGAATTAAAAAATATTAATTGGTTAATAATTTTAGTTTGACATACTAATGTTATTTATTTAAATAATTTTTTCATTAGAAGTAATTGCTAATTTACTATAAAATGGTTTAAGAGACCAGTACTTGCTTTCAGTCATCTAATGAATTAGAATAATTTATGATTCATTTAATAAAAAAATTAGTTGGGATACTTTCAATTACAATAGGTATAAATCTATGATTAGCTCCACAAATTTCAGAACATTGTCCATAAAATAGCCCAGAACGATTTATAAAAAAATTAGTTTGATTTAAACGACCTGGTGTCCCATCAACTTTTACACCAAAAGCTGGAATTGTTTAAGAATGAATTACATCTGCAGCAGTTACTAGGATTCGAATTTGAGAATTTATAGGTAGAATAACTCGGTTATCTACATTTAATAGTCGAAAATTATTAATATTTAATTCATTTGTTGGGATTATATAAGAGTCAAATTCAATATTTATAAAATCAGAATATTCATATGATCAATATCATTGGTGACCAATTGTTTTTAATGTAACTAAAGGTTCATTAATTTCATCTAATAGGTATAATAATCGTAAAGAAGGAAAAGCAATAAATAACAAAATAATAGCAGGTAAAATAGTTCAAATAATTTCAATAGTTTGTCCATGTAATAAATTTCGATTAGTATAATTATTAAAAAATAATATAAATATTAAATAACCAACTAATATAGTAATTATAACTAAAATTATTAAAGTATGATCATGAAAAAAAGTTAATTGTTCTATTAAGGGTGAAGCTCTATTTTGAAGGTTTAAGTTTGATCATGTTGAAATTTCTAATAAAAGTAAAATACTTTATATATGAAGCTTAAATCCATTGCTTAAATCTGCCATATTAGAAATTAGTTAATAATGGTAACTCTGAATATCTATGTTCAGCAGGAGGAGAGTTTTGAAATCATTCAATTGAAGAATTTAATTGAATTGAATAAATTATTTGTCGATTTATAATTATACTTTCTCAAATAATGTATAGGAATAAAATAATTCTTAGTAATGAAATTGTAGACCCAATTGTTGAAATAATATTTCATATAGTGTAAGCATCTGGATAATCTGAGTATCGTCGAGGTATACCAGCTAATCCTAAAAAATGTTGTGGAAAAAAAGTTAAATTTACTCCAACAAATATAATTAAAAATTGACTTTTTAAAAGTTTTGCATTTATATATAATCCTGTAAATAAAGGATATCAATGAATAAATCCAGCTATAATAGCAAATACAGCTCCTATTGATAAAACATAATGAAAATGGGCTCCAACATAATAAGTATCATGTAAAATAATATCAACAGAAAAATTAGCTAGAACTACTCCTGTTAATCCTCCAACTGTAAATAAAAACACAAATCCTAAAGCTCATATAGTAGTAGGAGAACAATTCAATTGAGTTCCATGAATTGTAGCTAATCAAATAAAAATTTTAATTCCTGTTGGAACAGCAATAATTATTGTTGCTGATGTAAAATAGGCTCGGGTGTCAACATCTGTACCTACTGTAAATATATGATGAGCTCAAACAATAAATCCTAATAATCCAATAGCTAATATAGCATAAATTATTCCTAAAGATCCAAAAGTTTCCTTTTTTCTTGATTCTTGTCTAATAATATGAGAAATTATTCCGAATCCTGGAAGAATTAAAATATAGACTTCTGGATGTCCAAAAAATCAAAATAAATGTTGGTATAAAATTGGGTCTCCTCCACCAGCAGGGTCAAAAAATGAAGTATTTATATTTCGGTCAGTTAACAGTATTGTAATTGCACCTGCTAAAATAGGTAAAGATAATAATAATAGTAATGCAGTAATTACAACAGATCAAACAAATAAAGGTATTCGATCAAAAGTAATTCCTAAAGATCGTATATTAATAACAGTAGTAATAAAATTTGCAGCTTCTAGAATAGAAGAAATTCCTGCTAAATGAAGTGAAAAAATAGCTAAATCAACGGAAGCTCCTCCATGAGCAATAATAGAAGATAAGGGAGGATAAACAGTTCATCCTGTTCCAGCTCCGTTTTCAACTATACTTCTTATTAAGAGAAGAGTTAAAGAAGGAGGTAATAATCAAAATCTTATGTTATTTATTCGTGGAAAAGCTATATCTGGGGCTCCTAGTATTAAAGGTACTAATCAGTTTCCAAATCCACCAATTATAATTGGTATTACTATAAAAAAAATTATAATAAAGGCGTGTGCTGTAACAATTACATTGTAAATTTGATCATCTCCAATTAAAGCTCCTGGATGTCCTAATTCTGCTCGAATTAAAATTCTTAAAGAAATTCCCACTATACCGACTCATGCACCAAATATAAAAGAAAGGGTTCCAATATCTTTATGATTAGTAGAAAAACGCCATTGTCGCGACTGATTAAATGGCTGAAATTTAGGCGATAGATTGTAAATCTATTTATAAGAATTATTTCTTTTTAATCAATAGCTGGCTTTATAGTCAAATAAATGATTTTAGACTGCAATTCTAACGGTGTATTTTATACTAAGGCTTAAGAATTATTTCATATTTTTAGCTTTGAAGGCTATTAGTTTTATTAACTTAAAACCTTTAATTTAATAAAGATAAAAAATTATTGAAACTAATAAAAATCCAAATCTAGAAAAAAATGAAATAATTAAATAAATGAAATTAAAATTACTTGGGTCGCCAGTGGTCGAAATTCGACCAATAGAAAATACAATTTATTTATTTTAATAGTATTTAAATTTTATTGATGAATTTGATTAAAATATGAACAAAATCTAAAGAAAGTTGTAGAAAACAATTTAAAAAATAAATTAAAATTTATAATTTCATCTCGTGCAAAATTATTTGTTGTGTTTCTGGTTTTGGCTTAATTCTTCCTTGTATTATCAATCCAATCAAATCGTTTAATTTAAATTTTTCGTCATATGTGACCACATATGCACCTGCGAAAAAAGAAAATAATTAGTATAAAATATGAAATATGATGAATTGTTTGAATGAAATACCGATAAAGTTTCGAACTGATGCTCCATTTTGAAATCTTTTCAACAAATAAATTATCTTAACATCTGCTCCGTACATTTGTTCTTCAGGTGATATCGGAAAGTTATCAGTATAGGAATCAGCAATTTTGTAGAACAGCACCTTTTTCTAAAGAAATTCGAAATTCTGACGCAATTTATTGCGTCAATTTATTGCATAATTTCGACAATGCGACTTTGTACAACATCTCGCTCCCGTGTTAATTATCAAACAAATTCCTATACTCTGCCATCACGAAATCAAATCGCGGTATGCAGTGAAGGCAAGAAACAAAGAAATGAAATTGGCAAATGAACGAATGAAAAAAATTAAATATTGAAAAACATTCAAACTGAATGAAATCTAAAATGATAATAATGCATAATAATAATTCTATATTTTACATATATCACGAAGTTCTCAAAACTTCAGTGTAAACAATATTTTTTGTAAAAACCCTTTCATCATTAGCCAAATGACCTTATCCACCTTCATTACTGACATAAAATTTAAGTCCGTCAAATGATCTAACTCAACTGGCTGCAACGTAAAGTTGACCATGCGAAAAAAAAGTCTCCTCAACAATATTCCAACTCTATTAAATGTCTGTCCTTGGGATTTGTTAATTGTCATAGCAAATGCGCTGATGACTGTGGAAACTGTGTTCTTTGAAAATTAAATGGCAGTGCAGTCCCTGAATACGTCAAGTGTATGCGTGGAATCAAAACACGTTTTCCGCGAGCAACTCCAGTGAGTACTTCACAATCTATTGTGTTATTATGCATTGCTTTGACTCGCATTCTCGTCCCATTCACTAATGCTTGCTACGTATTTAAATTTCGAATTAACAAAACTATCGCATTAATCTTGAGCTCCAACTTATGTGGTGGCAAACCACTTACAATCAAAGTATTCAAAAATTCTACTGGATAGTTGCACACCTCACTGTTATCCTCGCAAATAATTCTGTCAAAACTGTAGTAAACCTTTTTTTCACCAGCGATGCGATTCAATACATCGTTATTGATAAGTCCACAATCTTCATTAGTTGGAGCTAACACAACTGACTTCAACATTCTATCTGATAAAATGGTTTCATTAATATCTCCAAAAATATCATGTACTGTGTTAGATTCAACACCTATTAAATTTGCTGGAATTTCTACTAAATCTTCACCATTGCCAATTCTCTTTAGAAATTGAACGAATTCCAACTCTTCGGGGAGTGCTCTCATATTTTGAGTTAACGTTATATGATTGAAAAACGGGAATTCTGCCCAACTCGTAATACAATTTGCAATCATTACTGCTATTATAAATAATGCCGCCGAATTAATAAATCTGGCATAACTACTACTTTTTTTATATTCGGAACTGTATTTTCCATCAGATTTATAGGCAGTTTAAAAACATTATGGAGTATCTTTCCACCAATCAATAAAGTGGAAGCAATACCACTAAATGCACACGAAATACAGCGAAGATTAAGGGAATTTAATTTACAAATTATAGCCGTTTGTGTGAATGTTTTCCCACAACCTGCATGGGATGTCAAACAAAACACATTTGATCCTGTATCGTAATACTGAACTTCACGAATAACTTTATCAATAGTATCACGCTGTTCATTATTTGCGCAATCATAAAGCTCATTAAATAAACATTCTTCTACGAAAGGATCAAAAATATCGAGATCAGCAAATTCTGGCATTATTGTAGGTGTAGGCAAACCAAGTGACGTACATGTAACATTATGTGTTAACAAAATATCCTCGATTTCCAATAATACTCTATTAAAAGAAACATCTACACTACAACCATCTCTAACGAAATCTTCGCTTAAATGATCTCTAAATTCCACCCAAAGCGCTAATGCATTTGCTGGAATATTGAAGGCACAATTAATCGCAAACAAATTACGCATTTGTTTTCCTGAGTTAAATGTCTTAGCTTCATTGAGAGAAATTCTCCACTCGTTATAATTGGACGCAATTACCCTAGCATGACATGCTTCGATAAATGTCCTGTAAACAATTCCATTGAATGTACGCACATCTTCATATGATTTTGGCCCTTTTACATGCAACAAAAGTAATCTTAAATGGAATTGCTCAATTTCTTTGGGAGACACCATATAGACACCGAGTAATAATTTTATCTCCTCCTCGTTGTCTTTTTTGCCAAGATTTTCTACTATCAATCCAAACATAATGCAATGAAATTTCTATATACGTATATTGATTAGCAGATGAATCACTTTGATTCAATTGAAAGAAAGCTAATAGCTTCGTAAGCTTAGGATTTTCTACTGCTTGTCTTTCTTGGTCTTCGCGAAATATAATATTTTGTCTTTGTGTCAAATGAATGTGAAGACGAATTATAATATGAGACTGAAAATGCATAGGAAATTCATATATTCGCCACATAGCCTCAGTTGATCCCACATATCGACCATTCAAAAAATTTCTAACGTCATCTACTTCAACTTGTACTTGTTAGTCATTTTCGTTTGTGCTTTAACTTTGAATTAAAACAGTTGCACTATCAAAACCCTTATATACATATTTATATATGTACTTAATACTTTTGACGGAAGTGCACACCTCGACATTAATGTGACAATTATATTTTGCAAACAAATACGGGTTGTATGGAACGACATAACGATTATCTAAAGACTTTCCTCTAACATCAACGGAAACATTATTATCGCGCCGTCTATACAACGGATAACCATTAACTGATTCTTTCGTTAATTGTACAAAATCCTTTGGAAATTGTTTTGAATATTTTCCATCTTGCATACATACAGAGCTTGGATTCAAAACACCGCATGGTGTTGTTTGACAACAAATTCATGTAATTTTGGCTGCAAATTTTTATCCGGTATCTCTGCACAAACTATTTTATCAATAGCAGCCGGCCCGACAATTTTGTCATTTTCACATAAAGTTATCAAAATGTGAGCATGAGGCAAACCTCTTTTTTGAAATTCGATTGTATATATAAGAGCCTCAACTTTGCCAAAAATATATTTATTCCAAATGTCAGAAATGAGTTCTTTTAACTTCGATTTAAATACACGCACAACTATTTCAGGCCTGAAATGAGATGATTCATTAGGATCAATATTATATACAATTTCCGCCCAATTCTGATTGCAAGTCATTGTAACAAAAAGCGATGGCTTGCCGAAGTACTGAACAATTGACATTGCATCTAAGTAATTTTGATACATGTTTCTCGGAGACCCAGTGAAGGATGAAGGCAAAATCACTTTACGACCTAAGCTACCATCTCCTACTTGATTCGTTTGCAAATAATCACTAATATTGTTATACACATCTGCCCTCAAATTTACTTGATTCTGTCTTATAAAATGTAGTCGACATACTTCTATTCTCACATACATATCAACAATGTATTGCAAAAATAGTTTTTGCGATTTATGCAAAAAGCTAAATTGATCCCTTATTGCAAAACTGAAGCATGCAAATTGTAACATTGTAACTTTATTTCGAATCTGCCTACCATTAGAATTATGTTGCACGTTATGCGATATATTAACGTGCCAACCAAAATCTCCATTTGGGAATAGTAAAGGATATGCCAATGGTTCCAAAGCAGAATCTAATACTAATACATTCTTAACTACACCATTTGTTTTTAAAAAAGATATCATGTTTCTCTCAAATGGTGGTTCACCATCTATAGTCGTAAATATTATATCTTCGTATATCTGTATCACGATTCACGATAATTGCCATACAAATCTCTTTTTGTGCATTGCATACTCTATCATAATGTTCTTTCATTGTACAAAATGAATATCTCTCGAATTGAAGTGTTGTTAATGTCGATTCAACCAATTAATTAACCTTAACTATCACACAATTCACAATTAAAATTCATCACAATTAAAATTTAACTATTACACAATACACTTGAAATAAATCTAAAAATTTCAAACTCATTAACCTTAACTATCCACATTTCACAATTAAAATATATCACAATTAAAATTTATCAAAATTAAAATTTATCACAATTAAAATTTAACTATCACACAATGCAAATAAAACGATTGATATCAAAGGATATTTCCACTTCAATGCGTTTTTTTTATTCACAAACAATATTTGAAATTTAATGAGCTTTAAAAATCTGATTGTAACAGAATCCACAAAGTCCAAACACACAAAGTCCAAACACACAAAGTCCAAACACACAAAGTCCACTTTTTTCCAAAAGTGGAAAAAAATCGCACACACAAATCCACCGTAAACAATTAACAATTCGTCACAAAAAAAAACTTTGAAAAACACATGTATTTTGTTGTTGTAGTCGCAAAATTTACGCCAACGCATTTTTACCTGTGTTTCCGTTAACGTACATGCGAAAAAATAACGTTGTGCTCTTCTGCACGTCTTCACCTTTCCAACGGTATAAATTTTATCCATATATGTCAACGGCAACACAGTTAAAACGGGGTAACAAACTTTTATGTTAGCGTAATTATATATAGATTCTTATTTAATTATAATATAAAGTTTGATTCAAAAAATTTATTATAATGCTGAATGAAGTTAAACGGAAGATAAAAAAATAAAGTAATAAAGAAAGGTTATC
>NW_024033295.1:0-8081 GCF_002237135.1 Teleopsis dalmanni
CACATTTACGTAATATTTCAAAATTTTTTTTATTATAATCTATTTATCTATTAGATGAAATAAATTCAAAACTTTGTACTGTGTCTACTGGTCGATCTTAATCGAAAGCCACAGCGTGAAAAGTGAAACTTCATCTCTTTATAGTACTAAGAATTTAATACAAGTCCTTCAATTGTTATATTAAGTTAATAATTTGAACAAGCAACAAAGCAAAATAACTACTAAATTTCAATAACATGGGCGATCTTATGCCCAAACTCCACTTGGTCCCAAGTAATTACCCGTTATGATCTTATGGTTAGTACTAGTAACCAGGTGTGAAATTTAAATACAGTGTTACAAACATATATAAATACTATAAACGAAAAGTTAAATTACAAAGAATTTCGATTGCTTTTATTCATTTCGTCTGAGTATTATCAATTTGAATATGACTATTAACTATCTCTTTTCTTTAATTAATTTTGGTCCTGAAAAGGACCGATTTTTAAAAATTTTTTTAAAAGTGCTTCTTAAGCACGTTCTCCACGAATACGTCTCGCCAATTGAATATCTTTTGGCATAATGGTTACGCGTTTAGCATGAATAGCGCATAAGTTAGTGTCTTCAAAAAGTCCCACCAAGTATGCTTCGCTAGCTTCTTGCAGAGCCATTACAGCAGAACTCTGGAAACGTAAATCAGTTTTGAAATCCTGTGCAATTTCACGGACTAAACGCTGGAATGGCAGTTTACGAATTAAGAGCTCTGTACTCTTTTGGTAGCGACGAATTTCACGCAAAGCTACAGTTCCCGGACGATAACGATGTGGTTTTTTTACACCGCCAGTTGCGGGCGCACTTTTGCGTGCGGCCTTAGTAGCCAATTGTTTACGTGGTGCCTTACCACCAGTCGATTTACGAGCAGTTTGCTTTGTACGAGCCATAATTAAACAAATTGTTAAATAAAATTTAATTTAACGAAAAAATGTTGAGAGAGTAAATTTCAAAACAAACTCTTATGATCCATCTCAACTGTTCACATGTTCAAACAGTCATTGTCCTTCATATCCTTCATATCCTTCATATCCTTTACATTGTTTATTTCTACCCTAAATTATTTGAGTGCCTTTGAGTAATTTGTTGTATTTAAGCATTGTCACTCATATCTTTTGTATTGTTCATTTTTTCTATAAATACTGTGCGTATCTAGTGTGGAATTTATTTACTGTTTAAGTCTGAATAGACAAGTATTATCTGTACTAAAATTATAAACTCAAAATGACTGGTCGTGGTAAAGGTGGTAAAGGTTTGGGAAAAGGTGGTGCTAAGCGTCATCGCAAAGTTCTTCGTGATAACATCCAAGGTATCACGAAACCAGCTATTAGACGTTTGGCCCGCCGTGGTGGAGTAAAGCGTATTTCTGGCTTGATTTACGAAGAAACTCGTGGTGTATTGAAGGTATTTCTGGAAAATGTGATCCGTGATGCAGTTACATATACAGAACATGCCAAAAGGAAGACTGTTACAGCTATGGATGTTGTATATGCTTTGAAAAGACAAGGTCGCACCCTCTACGGTTTCGGAGGTTAAGTTAATAACATTCAACTAACAATGCAATAACAATATATATTGCCCAATGGTCCTTTTCAGGACCCAAATATTTTTATTATTTGAGATAAATAATTCATTTGAACACATACTCGACAGTAATTTATAGAAATATTTGTATTGACTGAAAAGATTAAGATTTTAAGACAAAAATAAACTGAAGTTTAATTTAAGTAAGAGGCTTTGGAAATTTTTCTTAGTTTGATTTTCAAAAAACATGTTTTAATGTAGGAATTCAAAATTGTTTTTTTTTTGACAAGCTGGTATTAGATATAGAAATGTCTGAGAATATTTCAAGATTTGATATTTCTCAATAAAGAAGAAGTAAATATAACAAAGATGTATGTAACATTTCGGTTCTTAGAAAAGTTTACAATGCATAGAGAACTTAATTGTTAGTTCCAATAATTATACAAATAATTGTTTAAGTTTTTTGTCTATACTATCATTCTCAATGTGATTTTACATGGCAACATGGCCTGAAACAATATTGAAAACCAATATCTCATAATGAAATTCCATTTATACTCGTAACACTTAGTATTTAAATGTGTACCTGAATTGAATAAAGCTATAAAAAAATATATATCAGTTTCCTTCAGTTTACCACACAGAAAATAAGTTCCAAAGAGAGAAAGATATTTTTTTAATAACACAGATGCTTTTAAAATTATATCTTTCGTTTGGTAGCAGTTAAAATTATGGCGGGAAAATTTCTACCTACTGGTATGTGAACTGAAATGTTTAGGGGTTGCATTATTATAGCATTCATTTTGTATTAAAAAAAAAGTAACTGACAAAATTGCCAGTACAGTTCACACGAAAACCAAGGACATTCAAGAACTATATTTACAATGCATACATATACTTCCAAGCCGAATGAGTGTGAGTATATGAGTGTGAGTGTGAGTAAAATTGAGTAAGAAACTATAAGCCGAAATGAAATGAAGATGGAACTTGAGTAATTTTGTTATCTGCATTTACGCGCCAAAATATATGAGATAAAATCCATGTTTGAGTAAAATTTAATAGAATTGCATACAACCTAAGACCACTGATGAAGAGTATTTGGTAATACTCGAAACAGCGTTGTATGGTCAGCCAAATTTCAATAAAAATTAATATAAAAATTTTGTGTTTGTCCTTTATTTCTTTCTTTGCTATTCGAAAAACGCTCTAAAAGAAATTTTTATATAAATAATAATTGTTTGAAATGAAGTATGTTTTCTTTAATTAAATAAATTGATCGTCCTGAAAAGGACGGTTGTTGTTCGAAAATTTCGAAAGAAACAGTGTTGTAAGATATAGTTTAAGCCTTCTTTTCTGTTTTCTTAGGCAAAAGTACAGCTTGGATGTTTGGTAATACACCACCTTGTGCGATTGTAACACCAGACAACAATTTGTTTAATTCTTCGTCATTACGGATGGCCAATTGTAAATGACGGGGTATGATTCTTGTCTTCTTATTATCGCGTGCTGCATTGCCAGCCAATTCAAGAACTTCAGCTGCCAAATATTCCATTACAGCAGCTAAGTAGACGGGAGCGCCGGCACCAACGCGTTCAGCATAGTTGCCTTTACGCAACAATCGATGAATACGACCAACTGGAAATTGTAATCCAGCACGATTTGAGCGAGACTTTGCCTTGCCCTTAACTTTACCTCCTTTACCACGACCAGACATATTTCAATAGTATTTGATTGTTAAGTTGATCTACGTGATCTAAGTTGAAAACAGGCAAACACCAAGAATTTATACCTTTTTCATCCCCTAATGTGAAGAGAGAATTTCTTGAAATTTCTGTTTTAAAAATACTTAAATTCTGAGCGAGGGTAGTTCAAATTTGAGAATTCGAAAAATTGAAAATTTGAAAATTTACATTTGAAATCATGCCACCAAAAACTAGCGGAAAAGCGGTCAAGAAGGACGGAAAGGCTCAGAAGAATATAACTAAGAACGATAAGAAGAAGAAGCGCAGGAGGAAGGAAAGTTATGCTATTTACATTTATAAAGTATTGAAGCAAGTTCATCCTGATACTGGTATTTCATCCAAGGCTATGAGCATCATGAACAGCTTTGTGAATGATATATTCGAGCGCATTGCTGCTGAAGCTTCACGTTTGGCCCACTATAACAAACGATCCACAATTACTAGTCGGGAAATTCAGACTGCAGTTCGCCTTTTACTTCCTGGAGAATTGGCTAAGCACGCAGTTAGTGAAGGTACTAAAGCCGTCACTAAGTATACCAGTTCCAAGTAAATTTCTTTGTATTGAACAATCAACATTAACTCCAACGGTCCTTTTCAGGGCCACAAAAATATTTAATTAAAGTCGATAATTGATCTTAAAATTATTAGTATAGACTTCACAAATAAAGAGCATTCCTAAAACGATTGAAATAGTAAACTGCATTGAGTACTTGTATCGGAACAAAAAATATCATCAAAACCAAAAAATTAGAGAACTTAGTTCACTCTGATTATAGCATAGTTATTAGGTTTCAATTAAAATACAGAGAGTCACAATTCTCAAAGAAAAATTAACAATATGGTATATTCAAAAAAAACTTTACCTAATAATTTATTTAGAAATAATGATGCCGAGGTATATGGTGTCATCACTGACCTATAACTATATATGTTAAACAAAATTGCAGTTTTTATCTATTGTCAGATAATAGAAATCGGATTTGGTTTCGTTATTATTAAGAATTGTTCTGACAGAGTTTATAATAGTTTAACAGAAGATCATCAAATTAGAACAGAGTATTTGTAAAATATTTGAGTTTTTAAATGTTTTGACAACTTTGACAAGACATCGTTAACAAATGAAAAGCTTTCCATTTCCAAATTTGATTCTAAATCGACAGGATTCGAAATATGAAAAATAAAGCCGTTTGAATTACTTACTTAAACCTCATCATCAAATTAGCACATTTACTCTTCTTCATGTATGCCTATAACTTTATATTATCCATGGTATTTGTGTTTTTTTTTTGGATGTAGCTCTTTAAACTATTAGATAGCTTCTCAAGTCAGTATATGCTGTTTCTGTTCTCACATTTACGTAATATTTCAAAATTTTTTTTATTATAATCTATTTATCTATTAGATGAAATAAATTCAAAACTTTGTACTGTGTCTACTGGTCGATCTTAATCGAAAGCCACAGCGTGAAAAGTGAAACTTCATCTCTTTATAGTACTAAGAATTTAATACAAGTCCTTCAATTGTTATATTAAGTTAATAATTTGAACAAGCAACAAAGCAAAATAACTACTAAATTTCAATAACATGGGCGATCTTATGCCCAAACTCCACTTGGTCCCAAGTAATTACCCGTTATGATCTTATGGTTAGTACTAGTAACCAGGTGTGAAATTTAAATACAGTGTTACAAACATATATAAATACTATAAACGAAAAGTTAAATTACAAAGAATTTCGATTGCTTTTATTCATTTCGTCTGAGTATTATCAATTTGAATATGACTATTAACTATCTCTTTTCTTTAATTAATTTTGGTCCTGAAAAGGACCGATTTTTAAAAATTTTTTTAAAAGTGCTTCTTAAGCACGTTCTCCACGAATACGTCTCGCCAATTGAATATCTTTTGGCATAATGGTTACGCGTTTAGCATGAATAGCGCATAAGTTAGTGTCTTCAAAAAGTCCCACCAAGTATGCTTCGCTAGCTTCTTGCAGAGCCATTACAGCAGAACTCTGGAAACGTAAATCAGTTTTGAAATCCTGTGCAATTTCACGGACTAAACGCTGGAATGGCAGTTTGCGAATTAAGAGCTCTGTACTCTTTTGGTAGCGACGAATTTCACGCAAAGCTACAGTTCCCGGACGATAACGATGTGGTTTTTTTACACCGCCAGTTGCGGGCGCACTTTTGCGTGCGGCCTTAGTAGCCAATTGTTTACGTGGTGCCTTACCACCAGTCGATTTACGAGCAGTTTGCTTTGTACGAGCCATAATTAAACAAATTGTTAAATAAAATTTAATTTAACGAAAAAATGTTGAGAGAGTAAATTTCAAAACAAACTCTTATGATCCATCTCAACTGTTCACATGTTCAAACAGTCATTGTCCTTCATATCCTTCATATCCTTTACATTGTTTATTTCTACCCTAAATTATTTGAGTGCCTTTGAGTAATTTGTTGTATTTAAGCATTGTCACTCATATCTTTTGTATTGTTCATTTTTTCTATAAATACTGTGCGTATCTAGTGTGGAATTTATTTACTGTTTAAGTCTGAATAGACAAGTATTATCTGTACTAAAATTATAAACTCAAAATGACTGGTCGTGGTAAAGGTGGTAAAGGTTTGGGAAAAGGTGGTGCTAAGCGTCATCGCAAAGTTCTTCGTGATAACATCCAAGGTATCACGAAACCAGCTATTAGACGTTTGGCTCGCCGTGGTGGAGTTAAGCGTATTTCTGGTTTGATTTACGAAGAAACTCGTGGTGTATTGAAGGTATTTCTGGAAAATGTGATCCGTGATGCAGTTACATATACAGAACATGCCAAAAGGAAGACTGTTACAGCTATGGATGTTGTATATGCTTTGAAAAGACAAGGTCGCACCCTCTACGGTTTCGGAGGTTAAGTTAATAACATTCAACTAACAATGCAATAACAATATATATTGCCCAATGGTCCTTTTCAGGACCCAAATATTTTTATTATTTGAGATAAATAATTCATTTGAACACATACTCGACAGTAATTTATAGAAATATTTGTATTGACTGTAAAGATTAAGATTTTAAGACAAAAATAAACTGAAGTTTAATTTAAGTAAGAGGCTTTGGAAATTTTTCTCACTTTGATTTTCAAAAAACATGTTTTAATGTAGAAATTCAAAGTTGTTTTTTTTTTTGACAAGCTGGTATTAGATATAGAAATGTCTGAGAATATTTCAAGATTTGATATTTCTCAATAAAGAAGAAGTAAATATAACAAAGATGTATGTAACATTTCGGTTCTTAGAAAAGTTTACAATGCATAGAGAACTTAATTGTTAGCTCCAATAATTATACAAATAATTGTTTAAGTTTTTTGTCTATACTATCATTCTCAATGTGATTTTACATGGCAACATGGCCTGAAACAATATTGAAAACCAATATCTCATAATGAAATTCTATTTATACTCGTAACACTTAGTATTTAAATGTGTACCTGAATTGAATAAATCTATAAAAAAATATATATCAGTTTCCTTCAGTTTCCTACCACACAGAAAATAAGTTCCAAAGAGAGAAAGATATTTTTTTAATAACACAGATGCTTTTAAAATTATATCTTTCGTTTGGTAGCAGTTAAAATTATGGCGGGAAAATTTCTACCTACTGGTATGTGAACTGAAATGTTTAGGGGTTGCATTATTATAGCATTCATTTTGTATTAAAAAAAAAGTAACTGGCAAAATTGCCAGTACAGTTCACACGAAAACCAAGGACATTCAAGAACTATATTTACAATGCATACATATACTTCCAAGCCGAATGAGTGTGAGTATATGAGTGTGAGTGTGAGTAAAATTGAGTAAGAAACTATAAGCCGAAATGAAATGAAGATGGAACGTGAGTAATTTTGTTATCTGCATTTACGCGCCAAAATATATGAGATAAAATCCATGTTTGAGTAAAATTTAATAGAATTGCATACAACCTAAGACCACTGATGAAGAGTATTTGGTAATACTCGAAACAGCGTTGTATGGTCAGCCAAATTTCAATAAAAATTAATATAAAAATTTTGTGTTTGTCCTTTATTTCTTTCTTTGCTATTCGAAAAACGCTCTAAAAGAAATTTTTATATAAATAATAATTGTTTGAAATGAAGTATGTTTTCTTTAATTAAATAAATTGATCGTCCTGAAAAGGACGGTTGTTGTTCGAAAATTTCGAAAGAAATAGTGTTGTAAGATATAGTTTAAGCCTTCTTTTCTGTTTTCTTAGGCAAAAGTACAGCTTGGATGTTTGGTAATACACCACCTTGTGCGATTGTAACACCAGACAACAATTTGTTTAATTCTTCGTCATTACGGATGGCCAATTGTAAATGACGGGGTATGATTCTTGTCTTCTTATTATCGCGTGCTGCATTGCCAGCCAATTCAAGAACTTCAGCTGCCAAATATTCCATTACAGCAGCTAAGTAGACGGGAGCGCCGGCACCAACGCGTTCAGCATAGTTGCCTTTACGCAACAATCGATGAATACGACCAACTGGAAATTGTAATCCAGCACGATTTGAGCGAGACTTTGCCTTGCCCTTAACTTTACCTCCTTTACCACGACCAGACATATTTCAATAGTATTTGATTGTTAAGTTGATCTACGTGATCTAAGTTGAAAACAGGCAAACACCAAGAATTTATACCTTTTTCATCCCCTAATGTGAAGAGAGAATTTCTTGAAATTTCTGTTTTAAAAATACTTAAATTCTGAGCGAGGGTAGTTCAAATTTGAGAAT
>NW_024033296.1:0-8081 GCF_002237135.1 Teleopsis dalmanni
GCTACGAAAAGAATATCATAAATATGTATAGTAAAATATTCGTACAATTTAGGTACATAAAAAAATGGGAGAATTTACAAGGTGTCGAAGATGTCCACATTGTATTAAAACAGTTCGACTTCCTTTACTAAAGTAATAAAGCCACACATTAAAAATGTTATTATAGCAAATCTAGTTCAGTTATGTATAGTTTTAAACTTTAGTAAAACCTATAAAAGTAAAACCCAGCATCTAGTAAAATATCGGAATGAGAATATTAATTGAAGTTAAATTGAGAAATTTATAAATATCAAAAAACAAAAACTGTTCTAAGTTTATTAATCTTTCTCTGAATAAAATATAGGGTTTTAGCAATTTGTAAATGGATTCACTATAGCCTGTGTTAGGTAACCATATCGTTAAGTTTGTCTATAAAGACAGCATATCGGCTCTGCTGGAGAACAGATAAGACCTGTAATTAAATTCTTTTTAGTTGTTTATCTAAGAGATTCTATATTCGCCACTTAAAAAACTTCAATCGTAAGATTGAGTAAAATCAATCACTAGCAGAAAACATATATTTTAATCACAGTACCCTGCTACACTAAAAGCCTAAAACACTGTTACCTTGTAATTTAACCCAATAATCCTCTTTATTATTAATACTACAACATATATTTCCCGTCCTTGAAATACTCTGTTCGCAACTGTTTCTATATGGTTGC
Organism: Teleopsis dalmanni; assembly: GCF_002237135.1. Classification (NCBI taxonomy): domain Eukaryota; kingdom Metazoa; phylum Arthropoda; class Insecta; order Diptera; family Diopsidae; genus Teleopsis; species Teleopsis dalmanni. The sequence goes on from NW_024033296.1 coordinate 705, forward strand.
TCGCAACTATTTCCCAGGTATTGGTACTACATAGTTTTTAATCAACTCTCAACTCATCAAACTACCGTGTTCAGGAGCGACCTACCGCTCTTTTTTTCACACGGATTTTAGAAACATAATTCATGTATCACTGATTGGCGTATTTGTCACATTAGATTTCTATGTCTGCTTCTCTATGGATTTCACTACACTACAGCATTTATTTTTATTGGGTACAGTCCTTGTTGGACATACAGTCACTGAATAGAACTGTACTTTGTTTCTATAGTTTTGTTTACAATAACAAAATGCATTGATCACGTAGATTCAATTTCAAGGAAGTCACTGATCGCAATAGGCAGACGGGCGTCATGTCTCGTATGCGTTGCTGTTGTTGCCTGTTTCTGGAATTTGCTTATTGTGTAAAGAGCATACGAGCATATTGAGGCGAATAATGCCTTTTAGAGTTTCGTATAATTTTGAACATTGAAGTGACGGGTTGTGTTTGAATGAACAATAAATACATATTAATAAATATATATATAAATTGTCGGTGTTTTCTTTTATATAAATATAAAATAATTCTAACAGGTTATGTGCCAAGCACGCATTACACTGCGTGAATATGGACAAAGTGTCTCATTTACTATTAACACTGCCATCATCTTATGATGGAATTATAACTGCCATTGAGACATTATCCGAAGATAATTTAACGCTAGCATTTGTAAAAAATCGGTTATTTGATCATGAGATAAAATTAAAAAGTGAATCTAAAGAGACTAGCACAAAAATTTTACAAGTGGTATGCAAAAATGAAAGTTATAAAAATAAAATAAATACAAATTATTTTAAAAACAGAAACAAATTTAAAACCTTTAAAAACCGTTCTAAAATGATGATAAAATGTCATCACTGTGGAAAAAAAGGTCACATCAAGAAGGACTGTTATGTGTACAAAAGGCTACTAAATAAAAGTTCTAAAAATGAGAAAGTAGCGAATATTGCAGAAGTTCCAGCAGGTAAAGGCTTTGCGTTTATGATAAGCAAAAATACTAAAATTGCTGAAGACAAAAATGTGTCATTTCTTTTGGACTCTGGGGCGTCTGATCATATAATAAATAATGACAGTTTGTTTGAGGATTACATCAACTTGGTTTTCCCGGTTCAAATAACAATCGCAAAATGTGGAGAGTATATTTATGCAACAAAAAAAAGGTATAGTGAAACTGTGCAACAATTTTCAAAATAGCCTTACTTTGGAAGATGTTTTGTTCTGTGAAAATGTTCCGCACAACTTACTCTCAATTAAGAAAATGCAAGATGCTGGGATGACTATACAATTTAAACCAGGAGGTGTTGAAGTAAAGAAAAACGGTAAAGTAATTATTTTTGATAAGTGTGTAAATAATGTACAAATTGTTAAGTTTACACTGTATAAAAAAGTTTGTGCATTTAAGTCTATTCTAAACAGTAATTATCAATTGTGGCATGAAAGATTAGGACATGTTAGCAGAACAAAATTTTTAGAAATAAAAAAACAAAAAAATGTTTAGTGATACTAGTCTATTGAAAGATGTACAGCCAGGTAATGAACTATGTGAGGCCTGTATAAATGGTAAACAAACTAGATTATGTTTTAATAAGAATAAAAATAAGGATTATATTAGAAGACCTTTATTTGTGGTTCACTCAGATGTCTGTGGTCCGATCACACCTTCTACACTCGATGAAAAAAACTATTATATAGTTTTTGTTGATCAGTATACACATTACTGTGTTAGTTACTTAATGACTTTTAAATCTGATGTTTTTGCCATTTTTAAAAACTTCATCACAAAAAGTGAAACTCATTTCAACTTAAAAGTTGTTAATTTGTATATTGACAATGGTAGAGAATATTTGTCAAAAGAGATGCGAGACTATTGTGTTCAGAAAGGCATTAGTTATCACTTAACAGTTCCACATACCCCACAGTTAAATGGTGTGTCTGAACGCATGATAAGGACGATTACAGAGAAAGCTCGTGCTATGATAAGTGGAGCAAAACTAGATAAAACTTTCTGGGGTGAAGCTGTTTTAACAGCAACATATTTAATTAATAGAAGTCCAAGTAAAGCATTGAAAGACGGTATGAAAACACCATACGAAATGTGGCATAATAGAAAGCCTGATTTGAAGTATTTAAAAGTATTTGGTTCAACAGTATATGTACATATAAAAACAAGAAAACGAAAATTTGATGAAAAATCATGGAAAGGTATACTTGTCGGATATGAACCAAATGGGTATAAATTATGGGATGTGGAAGCTGGGAAATTTGTGACAGCAAGAGATATTATTGCTGATGAGACAAATATGATAAATTCTAGGACTGTAGTAAAAGACAGAGTACAATTAAATGACTCTAATAAAAATTTCCCGAATGAGAGTACGGAATAAATTAATTCAGTTTTCCCGAATGAGAGTACGGAAGAAATTAATTCAGTTTTCCCGAATGAGAGTACGGAAGAAATTAATTCAGTTTTCCCGAATGAGAGTAAGGAAGAAATTAATTCAATTTTCCCGAATGAGAGTACGGAAAGGAAATCTGATCAATTAAAGTCAGATAAACAGCCTAGTGGTCTCATATCAAGTGAAAACAATGCAGGTCCAGTTAATACTGATGAAACTGTAAAGGATGCAAATAAAAACAATAGTCAGTTGCAAATCTCAGAATTTAATGTTAGAAAAAGTGAAAGATTGAAACAGCGGCCACAGATGTCATACAAAGAAAATGACTTATTTTTCAAAAATTGCATGATGAATGCACAGGCATTTGTTAATAGCACTCCGAATTCATTTAATGAAATCAAATATAGAAATGATAGATTACATTGGGAGGAAGCTATTAAAGAAGAGCTTGATTCTCATATTTATAATAAAACATGGTCTCTTGTACCAAAACCAGAAAATAAAAATATAGTTGATTGCAAATGGGTTTTTTCAATAAAACATAATGAACTGGGTAAAGTAGTTAAATATAAAGCTAGGCTTGTGGCAAGAGGATTCACGCAAGAATATTTAGTTGACTATGATGAAACGTTTGCTCCAGTGGCAAGAGTCTCTAGTTTTCGATTCATGATATCATTTTCAAACCAATTCAATCTAAAAGTTCATCACATGGATGTAAAAAACTGCTTTCCTGAATGGGGTATTAAAAGAAGAAATATATATGGTAGCACCTCAAGGTTTAACCTGCGGTAGAAATGAAGTCTGTAGGTTAAATAAGGCAATTTATGGACTTAAACAGGCAGCAAGATGTTGGTTTGAAATTTTTGAGCAGACATTAAAAGAAATTGGTTTTATAAATTCAGCTGTTGATCGTTGCATTTACATTCTTGATAATGGTAACATACTTAAAAATTTGTATGTATTGTTGTATGTAGATGATTTAGTAATAGCAACAGTAGATATTGAAATTATGACCAGGTTCAAGAATTATTTGATGTGCAAATTTAGAATGACCGATTTATTTGAAATTAAATATTTTATTGGAATAAGAATTGAAAGAACTGATGATAAGATACATCTAAGTCAATCAGCTTATATAAAAAATGTTTTAAGAAAATTTAAAATGTATGATTGTAAACCAGCTAGCACTCCACTACCGAGCAAGCTCAATTATGAGGCTTTAAACTCAGATGAGGAATATGATGCACCGTGTCGTAATTTAATTGGCTGCTTAATGTACATTATGTTATGCAGACGACCGGATTTGAGTACATCTGTAAATATTCTAAGTCGATATAGTAATAAAAATAATAAAGAATTATGGCAATGTCTTAAAAGAGTCCTGAGATATCTCAAGGGGACTATAGATTTAAGATTAACCTATATTAAAAATCTAAATTACAAACATATGTTTGTTGGTTATGTTGATTCTGATTGGGGTGGAAGTGAGAGTGACAGAAGAAGTACTACTGGTTATTTATTTAAAATTTTCGAGTCATGTGTCATTTGCTGGAATACAAAGAAACAAAACTCTGTTGCAGCTTCTTCAACAGAAGCAGAGTATATGGCATTGTTTGAAGCTGTAAGAGAAGCGTTATGGCTTAATTCATTATTAAAAAGTATTAAGATTGAAATTAAAGAACCAATAAAAATTTTTGAAGATAATCAAGGCTGTATATGTATAGCAAGTAATCCTTCATGTCACAAAAGATCTAAACATATTGATATTAAGTATCATTTTTCTAGAGAACAAATTGAAAATAAATTAATTGATATTGAGTATATTGCGACGGGTAACCAATTGGCAGATATTTTAACAAAGCCATTACCTGCAATAAGATTTATAGAATTAAGAAGTCAAATTGGACTTAATTAATAAGATATAGAAATAAGAACAATTATTTAAGTAATGGTCTAATTGGGTTTTACTGGGTTTTCCCCAATTCTAGCAACAAATGTTGGACCATGATATTGTAATGTCCCAGAATACATAACCCGTCATAGATATAAAATAAAACTAAAATTGTTATGTAAATAAAATAAAATTGAAATTGTTATGTAAATAAAATAAAATTAAAATTGCCATGTAATGATCAATGTATTTTGAGGAGGTGTGTTGGACATACAGTCACTGAATAGAACTGTACTTTGTTTCTATAGTTTTGTTTACAATAACAAAATGCATTGATCACGTAGATTCAATTTCAAGGAAGTCACTGATCGCAATAGGCAGACGGGCGTCATGTCTCGTATGCGTTGCTGTTGTTGCCTGTTCCTGGAATTTGCTTATTGTGTAAAGAGCATACGAGCATATTGAGGCGAATAATGCCTTTTAGAGTTTAGTATAATTTTGAACATTGAAGTGACGGGTTGTGTTTGAATGAACAATAAATACATATTAATAAATATATATATAAATTGTCGGTGTTTTCTTTTATATAAATATAAAATAATTCTAACAGTCCTGTTTCTACTCTTACGAATCTAGCAATCGTTTCGCTGCACATAGACGATCCAAAAAAAGGTATTAAGCAAACAATTATCTAGTATATTTGCATTATTAATACTGTGGACACTAGCCTAGATAAATAATTTTTGTTTACAACAATGATTGTTTTCATAACGCACATATATCGTATATATTACCTATGAATTTGATTTAATAATATACTTAAATATTATATATTATAAGTTTTCATAAGCGTTCTATTGACCCTGTATAGTCATAAACTGTTATATCATTTACTGCAGACTGACCTACAAATTTAGTTAAATTCAACCGCAATACAAAGTTTCAATTGAATAAACTAAAATTGCTACAGGGGTGGGGTTAACAAAATATATGTGTGAATATATCGTATATGGAAGTATGAACACCAATAAATTTCATGTTCGGAATTTGCGTCAAATATGTATTTTTTTATATACATTTTAAACGCTTTAATATTAAATTAAAATTAATTTTTACAAATTCTATATGTAATCACATGTAATGTAAATCATCATCATAGGCTATTATATGGCATCTGACGACTGACTATCACTTTGTGGGGAACTGTGGATAGGAAAAGTTGTTTGTCTAAAGTGCTTTCATTTTTATTTAAATAAACTTTGAAATAGTTGATATTTTATTTAAAAAATACTCATTTTCATTGAGCAATTTAATTTAATAGGAATGCGTCAACAATATTATTTGTGTTAAACGAAATTATAGTTAATTTATTGGTATTCACTATTCCTTTGAATAAAAATTATATTTAATTTGTTTTTTTTAATACATAATTTTAGGCACAAATATAATTAGTTAATGAATAAAATGTTCTCCAATCATGTAATTGTGGCAGCCTTGGCCTTATGTGTAGTGGCTGTACGCGCCGAGGTAAGCACTTTTAAAAATACTTCAAATCTGAATAATAAAGTGTAAATTAATTATAAATAATTATTTGATTTTTAGAAAATCGCACCTATACAAGCTATAGCGTATCTTGATGATCCAGCAGGTGTTTCCCAAGTAAAAGGAAACATTACATTCACACAAAATGCTTGCGGTGAAAATGTTTACATTCGTATTTATGTCACTGGACTCACACCTGGTAAACACGGATTTCATGTGCATGAGAAAGGCGATTTGACTAATGGCTGCTTAAGCACCGGTGGACATTATAATCCAGAAAAGGTAAGGTTTTGGATATATTAAAGTGATTATTACAAACAATAAGAACAAAATAATTTGCTTCATATACTCTATAAATATCTATATTTTGATACAAGTGTTTAAAATACTTAAATTTTTTATTAGTACTTAAATTATAAATACAAAGATGAACTTCTATGTTAAATTTCTTCTTTTTTTCATATGTGCTACGTAATACTCGTAGTATATGATCAATTAAGCTCATGTAAACATGCATATAGAAAACATAAAAATTATATTATTTTACTGATGAAAGTGTAATTGATCTTACTTATATCATCGCTCTTAGGAAGAACATAAACCAAAAATACACATCTTCATACTGCAGCACATCTTCAATTACTTCTTAATTCCCAGCAGTGCCTGCGATTCGTTCTGAATTAGTAAATTCTCTATTCACCAGGCTTCATAATCCACTTTACGTGGGCTCAACTGAAGAATTTTACATTGAGTTGTCATTACCGGTGTCAATTATCCCATTACGATACACCTCGAAACTAGTCTTTTCACTAATTCATAAGATTTAGAATGATGTAAATTGTCTCCGTATCATACACCGTGGCACTAGTCTCTTCACTAGTTCATGATTTGGAAAGTAATAAATAATAATAAAAATTATTTTCCATTTCCATTGTACATTATAAAATTTATTGTTGTTGTGTGCTAACGCGCTTGGACCTAAAAGCAAATGACAGGAAAAGTTTAACAAGATGAATATAAACTAAATTATTGATACGAAATGCCTATTCCTAACTTGAAAAACTTAATATGATGCTCAGCTTTAAGATAACATCTACAAATATAATACAGTATATTTTGTATTTGTTATGCCATATGCTTTCCTTCTTATTACTATATAACTATGGTTATTTATCTTTTTATTAAACTTTTCCCAAGATCCAAATTGCCGATTTTGTGTGAATAGATCGCATCCAAGTAATGCAATGACGGACATGTCTGTCACAAACTTTAGAGTTACTTTCAAGAAACATTTTTCAAAGTCTAAATATTTTCTTCGACTACTTTCTTTTTATTTACTTTCCATAAATTCGTATCAAGTTTACTAAGTAGATACTTTTTTTAGATACCATTGTTTAATAGATATTTCATATACGGCATAAATACTTATAACTGGATATCAGTGACGACGCGTGCCCTATCTGGAAGGGTGTGCGGCCCTTCTTTAATGTTGTTTTTACATGTACCACTTA
>NW_024033297.1:0-8079 GCF_002237135.1 Teleopsis dalmanni
TTTCATGATATCAGGCATATTTTCGTTATCATTTGGTTTAAAGACCTGATCCAAATGTAACGCGAATGTTTCTGCTTTTTCAATATCGCTTTTTGCCCATGAGTTGTCTATTTTGCGTATAGGTGGTTGATAAGCAATCGGTCTGTTATTCTTTTTTATGGGTTTCCAAAGGGATTAATATGTATCACATGAAGCACTTAGGTTTTGGATGTATAGGGACGTGCGATTATTATTATACTTTAAAAGAAGGGCTTTAACGAATTTACATAATTTGTTTAAGCGAGTTTTATCGGTAGGGAATCTCGTCGTTTGCTAACTTTTTCTCATCCTACGCTTTTCTTTGATCAATGTTAAATGGATAATCTTGCTTAACACTTTTAGGAAACGGCGGAGTTGATTCCCATGCAGACATTTGGACACAAGAGTTGAAATGCTCTACTGCTTCAGTTACATCAGATTCAGTTTTCAACCTAACTTCGGTATTTAGACCAATTGTAATTAGTTGACGATAACTGTTCCAGTCAGTATTTTTGTTATGCAGAATACATTTTTCCATAAGTTCACGGCAGTCATTGAGAGTGATTATTATTGGCGAGTGGTCTGATGACAAGTCGAAATTGTACTTACAAGTAGCAGTCTCGATACGTACCCCCTTTGATACCGCAAAATCAATTAAGTCAGGTATTTTTCTTCTATCCGTTGGTCAGTATGTGGGTTCATCTGTTGAGATTGTGTGTAGATTGAGTACATTTATTGCTTCGAAAAGTTGTCGTCCTTTTGGAGATATTAGGCGGGAACCCCATTTTAAATGTTTAGCATTAAAATCTCCGCCTACTAGGAACCTAGATCCAAGCAGCTGAAAAAATGATATGTACATATCCTTCGAGATACGGTGGCGCGGTGGGCTGTAGAGTGATGAGAAAGTCATGTCGCCTTCTTTAGTTTGTACTACAATGTTTGTTGCCTGAATTTCATTCGTGCAATATGGTTTTACTTCATAATGTTTTATCGATTTCCTTATGAGGACCGCAGAGCCTCCATTTCCTTTACCACTGAGATGCATTGTGTGATAAAGTTCATAGTTCGGAATTTTAAAGAAACTACGCGTCGTAAAATGGGTTTCTGATATCATCATTATGTCGACATGGTTTATTTTTAAGAATGCTTTTATTTCGACAGCATGTTTTGATAGCCCATTAGCGTTCCATATGACTACTACTAAATCAAGAATTTTGTTTAGTAGTCAACTTGATCAGTAAATTTGTCATCACTACGATTTGTTGCATCATCTGCTTTGTTGCATCTCACGGAATTCTTCCACAAAATTATGTGGAATTGGTGATAACTTCTCCTCTGTTGCGCTACTGGTGTCTGACTTCACTATTTGTGCGAATGTTTGAGATGATTGAGAATTCGTGATGTGATTTTTGTTTAGAGAAGGAAGAGGATTAGCTTGAATTTGCACTGTAAAGGCTGAAATTTCCATAAAGCAATTTCAACCATACATATTCATATATAAATATTTTGTGCAAATCTGACGTCAGACCGTCAGCACAAAATATCACACCAACACCATTGCAGGAATACACCAAAAAAATCACTTACCCAAACAAGTCCAACATTCAACCTAGAAAGAGTAAAATCTATTTTACTTTTTAACAAAATATAATAGGACGACATTACCTGTGATCCAAACGACAATGAGCAGCGGGCACAGCCGACAAGTAAACTGAGGAAAAATATATAAAAAAAAAATGAATAACAACAAATGAACTTGAAATATATTAAGAAATAACGAAACAAATTTTTACAAATTATAACACAAAAACATACATTTGAATATTTATGAAACAATAAAAACACATTTTTTTTATTTATTTACTGAATAAACTGAATTGAAATGAAATAAAACCAAACACACATTGTTTACATTTTTTTTTACAACACAAACAATAAAACATAAAAATATTACACATCAAGCACACTTCTGTTTTAAATTCTTTGGTTGATTTATTTTTTTCTATATATACCAAATCCACAAAATAATAAGATACTTGCACTAATTTTCTTACTATGCACTTATATGGTGATTAAATATTTAAATTTCTATATTTAAATTTTTAAAACCCGAAAATTACGGACCGCGTCAAACATAAGAAAAAAACCGCGGCGAAGAACAAAACATGCAAAACACAAACATTAAAGCACGAAAAGCTGTGGTTAGAAGCACAAAGTACACGTAAAAACACAAAGTACACAAACAAAACACAAAATACACAAAAGAAACACAAAAGTCAACACCAACAACAAAGGTTACCGGTACGCTACACCAAAAAGCTCCGGTAAAATCGGTATATAAGAACGCGCATTTTACAGAACGAACAACTTGTCTCTTGGAGCTCAAGCGATTTACAAGTTCACTGGTCAATTCGATCAAAACTAGATTACAGGCTACTTCAGTCTAACTGGTCAATTCGATCAAAAATAGGAAACTGGTCAATTCGATCAAAACTAGATTACAGGCTACTTCAGTCTAACTGGTCAATTCGATCAAAAATAGGAAACTGGTCAATTCGATCAAAACTAGATTACAGGCTACTTCAGTCTAACTGGTCAATTCGATCAAAAATAGGAAACTGGTCAATTCGATCAAAACTAGATTACAGGCTACTTCAGTCTAACTGGTCAATTCAATCAAAAATAGGAAACTGGTCAATTCGATCAAAACTAGATTACAGGCTACTTCAGTCTAACTGGTCAATTCGATCAAAAATAGGAAACTGGTCAATTCGATCAAAACTAGATTACAGGCTACGTCAGCCTAACTGGTCAATTCGATCAAAAATAGGAAACTGGTCAATTCGATCAAAACTAGATTACAGGCTACTTCAGTCTAACTGGTCAATTCGATCAAAATAGGAAACTGGTCAATTCGATCAAAACTAGATTACAGGCTACTTCAGTCTAACTGGTCAATTCGATCAAAAATAGGAAACTGGTCAATTCGATCAAAACTAGATTACAGGCTACTTCAGTCTAACTGGTCAATTCGATCAGAAATAGGAAACTGGTCAATTCGATCAAAACTAGATTACAGGCTACTTCAGTCTAACTGGTCAATTCGATCAAAGTAGGAAACTGATTTCATTTAATTTTCTCCTTTCCGTTAATTATTATTTTGATCATTCAGCCCACAAACAAATTGCTTGACACAAAACATCCGCAAACGCGGTCCTGTCAGGAACCTCCTCAACGTTAGAGTCAACCACGAAAGCCTGTACGACGGTTCCATAAAATCACGCCTATATTTACCCTGAAGACACAAACATCAGAAGCGAACGTCGGAGTTACCAAGAATTACTATTTTTTTCTTAAATGTTTATAACCATTGTTTTTTTTATATATATTGGAATAAATAAAATTGGTAAATTATTATAAAAATACGCTTTTATTTTGGTTCCTAAAAAATTCAGTCCCGAAGATATAAATTCTATTATAACGAACCTGGACAACCGCTTTGCTACTCCAGCAAAACGTAACGAACGAAAAAAGGTCGTTACAGCACTTCTGGCGCCCTAGACCTTAATTGGGGATTCATTTTTTTTGCAGATTTTTGTATATTTGACATCCTTTGTAATTGGCCGGTTGATTTCCCTCACATAAAACACATTTGACATCATTTGATCTACTTTTCCTATCGCAATTTACAGATGCATGGTTTCCAGCGCACTTGATGCATTTGGGTTTGCGGTGGGAGTATCCTTTCGTGTGCCCATACTGCTGGCAGTTTGCACATTGAGAAATTTCACGTTTCGGGTGATGTGGTTCGAATGTAACTGTAGTATATAAGGGTTTCTTAACCAAATAGATATCCTTAGTGTTTAGGTTTGGTGCAAGTTCAATAATAAACATGAGAAGGGGTTCTCCTGACCCTCTGCGCTTAATGTTCCAAACGTTTACAGCCGTATGTTCTCGCTCCAACAGTGCATTTTTGATTTCATCAATATCGGTTGAATGATGCATATTTTTTAATATAACCCTAAAGCTTCTCTCGGTTTTTGGTTTGTAAGTGAAAAATTCAGTGTTTTTGAGTTCCAACAGTTTTACAATGCTTACGTAAGAGTCAGATGTAGAAGGTTGAACTCTTACTTGACTTGGATTTAGCACTTTTAAGTTGTATTGATTAGCCGCATGTTCGTTTAATACATCTATTAGAGGCTTGATGCAATGTACCTTATCAATAAATAAGGTACAAATCAGTATTTTTGGAACTGTATTATTATTTTTTAACAATTCTTCAGTTTCTTCAGAGTCATTTACCTCAAGATCTGCGTAACGGTTTGGTTTGACGGGTTCATTTAGCCAGTATGAGTCTAGCTTGGTTTGTTTTTGACTTACTTGATGATTTTTATTTGGACTATCGCGTTGGCGTTTACGATTATTAACTACTGTCCAAGTGTCGTTGACAGAGGTAGCGTTTCTGGTGGCTAAAGCTTGATTCGAACCTTTGTCTTGGTGGAGGTTATTTTTTTCATCATTACATAATTTTTTAAGCTGTTGTTAAAGTTGTAGAATTTGTTGTTGTATATTTTTCACTTGAACTGATTTAGCTGTTTTACCTTATAGTTGACCCGAAGTCGCATTGCTTGGTGCCGGTACCGTGTTCATGTTAGTTTCTCTGCGTGTATTGATTTGTATTGTTTCGTGTTGGTTTGGGGAACTATGTTTTAACTTTTCGTTTTTATTATTTATTAATTTAATTTTATTAACGATGGCAATTTCGCTAGCTATTTTTGTCATACTTGATTTAATTTTTGAATTTTCTAAAAGTTTGTTTGGGGAATGATTTATTATATTAGTGTCATCTGTGTTCAGTGTTATATAGTCATTTAGGCCATTTTCACTTATTAAAGATTGTCGACGTACAACACCTCCGCAATCGCTCATACAACGGATTTAGAATATTAATCAGCTAGTTTGTTTAATTATATTTTAATTTTTTTTTTTTTTTTTCTAAATTTAAATTTATTAATAAGTAAATTTATTTATTTTTATACAAGTTTATTTTATTTTAATAAGAGAAAAGTAAATAAAATTTTATTTTTTACGTATATATATTTAGTATTTAATACTTGAAAGTTACGCTGTGGCAACACCAAATTATAATTTCCTACTTTCGATCATATGCTGTCTCTATCAGCTGTTTTGAGCAAAACTCAATTTTGTTTTGATTTTGTTATTTTTTGCAAATTAAAAATTTAATTTGTTTAACAAAAATTTTTTATATTTACAAAAGACTGATTAACACCGTCCACTAGCACTGTTTTTTCACAGATTCCTTTAAATATGGTCTATCGTTCAAATGATCATAACTTTGAAATTTAAATTAAACTATTTCTAATCAAAAAAGACAAAAGTTACGGAGTGAACACTTTTCGCGCGTATGTATATATGAGTGCAAACAAATACAGAATACAGGCTTTGCAGATGATCTGGTTATCATGGTTAGAGGCAAATTTGACTGCACCATATCCGATCGTATGCAACTAGCTCTTGATATCACTCAAGATTGGTGTCAAGAGAAAGGACTCTTGATTAATCCGAATAAAACAAACGTAGTACCTACGTAACGTACTTCACCAGAAGAAGGAAGATGAATTTAGGGACCCTTAAGTTAGGGGACACTGACTTAATTCTATCTCAGGAAATGAAATATCTAGGAGTAATTCTAGATAAAACTCTAACTTGGGAAAATCACTTATCATATCTAACTGACAAAGCTCTAAGAGCAATTTATGCGTGCCAAAGACTGTATGGCAAAACATTGGGTCTGCGACCAAAAATGATGGCTTGGTCGTACAAGACCGTAATAGTACCAATGATCACCTATGCATCCTTGGCATGGTGGCCAAGGGTAAATCAGGCAAAGGCTAAGATGACCCTCAATAAGATTCATCGAACAGCCTGCCTAAGCGTAACGGGAGCAATGAAAACGTGCCCCACAGAAGCCCTAGCAATGCTTACTGGACTCACTCCATTACACATTACAGTTAAAAGGACTGCGACCAGTGCCACACTAAGGCTTCCTTATCTATGTAATCTTAAAGAGGGCAATATGACAGGACACGCAAAGATTCTAGATGAAGTCTGGAACTCTCCGTGCCTTAAGGTCTTTGACAAGATTAATAGAAATTTAGCTTTCTTCGGGGAATTCGAAGTGGTCATTAGTGACCGAGCCACCTGGAGAAACAATTAAATTAACTTAAAACAGGGCCCACAATTATGGTGTACTGATGGGTCCAAAATGGAAGATGGCAGTACGGAAGCAGGAGTTATAGGACCGAAATTCCGCAAAGCAATCGCAATGGGTAAAACTGCATCCATTTTTCAGGCAGAGGTCCATGCCTTAGAGCTATGTGCAAGAGAATGCATACGAAGGGGCACCCGAGGATGCTTGGTTGTCTGCATCTTTTCAGACAACCAAGCAGCTCTAAAATCTTTAGCAAAATCTTTATTCCAATTAAAGTTGGTCTGGGAATACTTTCAACTTCTCAACACCCTAGCATCGAGGAACTATGTTACTTTTATGTGGGTACCGCGACACGAAGGGCATGAGGGCAATAAAATAGCAGACTCCCTAGCAAAGAAGGGTGTATGTACTCCTTTCATTGGTCCAGAGCCCTTCTGCGGGGTAACAAATAGCTTCACATATAGCTTATTATGTGAACGGGAGAAACAACATCTACTTGAACACTGGAAGCACGCATCCAAACAGGCGTGCGACAGTCAAAAAGATTCATTGATCTTGATCACATCAAAGTTGATGCTATCCTTGGCCTTAGCAGAAACGATATTAAAATCTACACTAAACTTCTTACAGGACACTGTAGACTTAATTACCACATGAAGATTATAGGTGTGGTAAAAAGTGACTCCTGTCGACTCTGTCATGAAGAGAAGGAAACATCAGAACATGTTCTATGCAACTGCCCAGTGGTTGCAAGACGTAGACTCGATTACCTTGGAAGCGGGATATTAGTCCCAAGTCAAATAGGTAAAATTAAGCCTACAGCAATTACAAGATTTATAAATAGTCTAAAATTGTCCTAGTTGGGCCTTTAGGCGCACAATAGATCTTTTAGTTCGCGGTGCTTCAATAGCCTATTACTTAAATAAATAAATAAAAAAATGTGAGTTGTCTTTTATTCGGCTAGTAGCGATAGCCTGATTAAAATTTAGACACCTGTCCATAGCTCTAAAGGTGTACTGCAGGTGCACCTCTGATGTACTCCATAGGAGAAAAGAAGAAAACAGTAAAACACGTACTTGAATATTGATCAATATAAGGGGTATGGCTATCTCAAACGAATGTCTTAAGGGGCCGACACCGCAGGTAGATTATGAGAAGCATCACAGTATTATTAGAGAAATGATACAGCTGATGCGTGTCCTGGAATTGAGTCCTGGAAAAGCCGGATGTTTTCCCAGTAGTGAAGAGGTTCCATTAAGCACACCGGCGGCCTGTGTTATAATTTCAAAGGGAGATAAAGGAATGCCTATCTTCTACGACGAGTACTTTTTTAAATTTAAGATACCGAAAAGTAAATGAAGGGCATTATGTTTAGTTGGTTAGGTATTTTCTGGTGTTTTTTTTGAAGTTGGTCAGTAGTATGGGATGGTTTATAGTTCATTAGAACTAAATTGAAAAAAAAAAGAAAGTGAATTATAATAAAGAAGGGACTGTATATTCAGTTTTAATTTTTAGGATGTATATAAGTTATCGTTATTAGTTATTAGTATTACCTACCTATTTATAGTTGGTAAATAGATAGAAGGAACAAAAAATAAACAAAAAAAGGAAAATATATATGAAGAGAATGTAGATAAGCATTGAATTAAAGGTATAGTTTATTTGTTAGTTACTTAAATGAATAGAAATAAGTCATGGCATGTTTTTTTTGTTGAATGTCAGCAGTAGTATTTAATAGCCAGGAATCCAACCCCAAAACCGGCGAGCATACCGGGCTTGCCACCATGTCATGCAGGGCATTTAAAACTACTAATCAAACCATATAGGCT
>NW_024033298.1:0-8079 GCF_002237135.1 Teleopsis dalmanni
TCAAACCATAAAACTTATTTTAGATTTAATATTCAATTAAACCTCACAAAAATGTTTATTTTTCAGTAAAAGCATAGACAATTTCAATATACTTAATCTAATAAACCAGCGATTTATAAATGCCATCTCTGTAGTCTTTTGCGGTCTAACAAATACTCACTACTGCACATATTTATCGAAGTCATAAAGAGATAACTTCGTCTACGAGTTACATTATTAGTTTCATAGAAAATTACTTTATTCATCTGTAAACCCGTTGTCCAAAGTCTGCACATGAATTTATTTTGGACCCAAACACCCCAAATAAATTCCCACTACTCCTATTAATTTCTTTTGAATCAAGATCAGTAGAAGAGGATGTAAGTACTATAGTACTATAGTGGGCATAGAAAATATGCATAAAATCCATTTCATTTATTCTAAAGAGCTAAATATGTCGCATTTGAATGTGTTCTAGTTGCACTAAAGTTTTTCGAAACCGAAAGTTTAAATTAAGTTATAGTTTATAATGCATAATGAAATACCAAGTTTCTTTCCAATATTATTAATGTTTTCTGGTGTTGATATAATACTAAATATTATACATGTGGTTTGTTAGATCAATCCCAAGCCATACTTACAAAATATTCCTGAGGACATGGACTTATGTATTTCAGTCGAATACTTCAGTTTTTCCTCATTAAATATATTGTCCTTAATTTATATACATTTTCTTAAGTTCAATAAATTAAATAAATTAATTATTATTATTAATTAAAGTCATATTTACAAAATGTGACTATATGTTCACTACTTGTTTTATAATACTGATAACCTCAAGTTTATTATATCTTATAATTACCACAATACATATATACCTGTATAAATGCATATGTACATAACTAAAATAATTTCTATACCTAACACATTTATTATATCTTTATGGATTTTCATTTCGATTTCGCAATTTATATTATAATTGTAATATAACCTGAGGTATTGATCTGGAGTACGTTTACATTAAAAAACAAAACTATACTTTTTGGTTATTGAGGATTAACTAATCCATAATTTGATTCAGAATTCTTGATTCACTTTCATATTTTTACTTACATATTCATTGTTTGTATAAATTGAGAAATTGAGAAATTGAGAAACATTTTGTGTTAATTTTTCTAATAAATATTTTTAGTGCTAGTAAACAGCAAAAATGTGCTTTTTGCTTAACTAACAGCAGCTACTTAGTATAAAAGTAAATCTCATTTGTAAGCAGACTGAGATATTTTAATATAAAATTTAGCATTACCTTAAAGGTGGATATTTTGTTAGTACTCTTGAAATTGAAGAAAAGTCATTAGTCTGTATGTAACGTGATAATTGATTACACTCATAAATTGAAATGATTTATTATAAATTTTAATATGTATGAATATAACAAATACTTTTTTGTGTTGTATATTTTTTAAAAATAGCAGCAAAAATCCTTAATATTATTTACTACATTAATTAAACTAGACATTATACACACTATAAGATGTGCTTTGTAAATAATTTCATATTTTAATGAAAAAGAATTAGAAAAAAATTACTTTTAATATTTACTTATTAATAAATTTCTATCAGTTATGAAAAAAAATCCGTCACTTTACTCATGCACACAGTTAGTGCTTTAATTTAAGGTGTCATATATAATTTATAGTATATATAAACGTATGCGTGTGTATCTGTGTTAGTGATTCATTACCTTGACTCTATTTTACCTGTGGACAGTTTTAAAGCACACTAGGAATAACTGCACACGGGGCCTTTATGAAATGATGGATCAATGTCTTTTTATCTGCATGCGTTTATCAGGCATTAATGGTATATGGTATTTAATCGCATGCACATCAGATATAACAAAAGACCATAAATAAAGTGCCAATTAATAGAACTAGAAACGAGTTCAATAGACGAAATACCCAAATAGATATTATAATATGTATTAATATTTGAATAATGGATTTGAGAATGATGAAATGTCTAACAAGACAAGATAAGTTCAAATATTAAGAAAAGACTGCATCTGTTTCTTTGTGTGTGTGTGCGTTAAATTTATAAATAACATTCTACTTAAACTCAATTTGAGAGGTTCAAAATCTGCCACCTCTTTAACGTTTTCGTAGACTGGCCATTGTTTAAAGGACTTGCACCGATTTTATTTCCAAATTAAATTATAGGCCCTAATATATGAAGTAACTTGATGTATAGCGGTGTTAGACTACATTTCTAAGCACTTTTTATTGGTACCCTTGAATACAACTTCAAACCACAAACCATCTGCTTCAAATTTAATTGTGAATTTAAATAAAGTAGGTAATACATTTTTCCAGTTTTAGGACGGTTTGCAGTTTCTTTGTCTTTCACCAGATAAGTCTGCAGTCCGAAAAGAATAAAATGTTTAAAAAAGCTATTTATTTTATCGTTGTATTAAAATAACTGTAGGAGGCTAATCGGTTTTATAACCTGGTACTGTTAAATTACAGCATAGACTCAAGGGATAAATATTGTCAAAAGTTATGAATGTAGAAAATGCATCGAACCATCTGTTAAAGAAATTTTGTCTTGTCTTCTCTATTATTCTCTTTCTAACTTTATATTTTCCTAGCTTACTTAAAACTTATTTAGGTCTTGCTGTAAATGAGGACAAAACAAAAAACTTTCTATCAACAAACAAATTTCATGAGTGTCTTGGAACCCACATCACTGTTGACAATTATAAGTTCGAAGTTGTGAAAGACTTTGTGTATTTAGGAACAAGCGTAAACACCAATAATGACGTCAGCCTAGAGATTCAACGAAGAATCACTCTTGTTAACATATGCTATTTCAGGTTCTTGAAAAACAAAAATCATGCTTAACAAGTCTTTTATCATGCCCGATCCGCTGTTTGGTGCAGAAGCTTGGACAATTATCAACAGTAATGACAAGGCATTAGTAGCATTCGAAAGAAATATTCTTCGGAGGATCTATGGTTCCTTACGCGTTGGTAATGAGTATTGAATTAGATGGAACGATGAGCTGTATGAGCAATACAGCGACATTGATATAGTTAAGTGCATAAAAATTTAGCGACTTCTCTAGCTTGGTTATGTCGTGCGAAAGAAGGAAAGCTCTCTCCCTAGAAATTTGTTTGATTCGGTATCTGCAGTATGAACACATAGTAGAGGACGTCCGCATCTTCGGGGGAAGGATCAAGAGACTAATGGTTTAGGAACTCTCAACACTTCTAACTGGAGACAGTGAGGCTGCCTGACGCGGAGAAGGATGATTCACATTTATAAGGGCCAATTAAGTAAGTAAGTATGAGTGGTCTTAGCGCGGCTGCTCTACCTATACACCTCCTTAGAATGTCTTTATTCTTTGACAAAAAATTTATATTTCTTAATGAATGAAAATTGAAGTTCATTGGAAAAAACTTCCCATAAATTTTGTTCTGTGACAGTTTAGAATATGGATGGATGAAATCCATAAGATATAAGTGGGTAAAATATTAAACTAAAAATTGTGGTTCCTTTTTATTTTAAGTGGTTTTAACTTTTAATTATTAAAAATTAATAGTTATAACACCGATATCATCTCTTCAAAAATCAACATCCCCAACTACATTTTCTAAACACAAAAAAATTGAATTTTTTGTTAATTATTTTAGTTTAACCCATCATTTCCGTGTAATTTGTTGAAATTGATATCAAAGCAGTTTTTACACTAAATAAATATTCCTCGACTAACATTCCATTAATCCACTTACGCGTCATTACGTATTTACGTTTGTCGTTATCTAGAAAAAAATAAATTTATAAAAAATGTATCTACAGTCAATTAATTGTGTTTTATTTGTACTATATTTTATTTTATGTTTTTAATAGTTTTTATATTTAATGCAGTAAAAAATGGATATTTAAATAACTCAATTAAAAAAATGTTACTTAGCGTTTTATTAACGGTTGGCGATTGTGGCGCGATTGGCGGGATTGGTGCGATTGGCGGGATTGACGGGATTGGCGCGATTGCATACGCCAAATAATCGCGGAGTGCATGCAAAAACTAAACCTGATATTAGTGGAGAGCTGGCATAAATCAGCGGATTTTAATGAATTAATGGCAAGGCAAGTGCAGTTTGCATAATTGAAAATGTAAACAAAATTTCAAAAATGAAACAAATTTCGCACGGAACATATTTTTTCGCATGGCAATTTTTTCCAAATGTTGAAGCAAAAATATGTTTTCGACTGACATTAATTGTTTTACGCAATTTCATTCTCAATTAACTTCACTACTAGCAGTCAATATAGTTTAATATATATAGACGCCGATTCCAATCGCGATAACTACAATGCAGCCATATTTTGTCTGTCCGCAGTTTAATTAAAATATAAAAATTAAAAATGCAACGCGGGTAAGGCGCTGGTGAAGCCGTAAGTGCCTTCATCGCTGGGCAGTACTTATTTATAGCAATTTGCTATATATAATATATATATTTTTGTGATATTAATTTTGCACTTGTTTTGGTATTACCAGTAATTGCAAATTGTAGATGGACTGTAATTAATTATATCTTGATTTTAATCTGTAAATGTTGGATATTTCAATTTGTATTAAAAATCTTAATAAAATTTTGATTGCTTAATAAAATCCACAACTGGTTAATAATGAAATAATATTGCAAAATCAATGATTAACAACACTGATATGAATGGATGAAACAATAAACACATATGCGAACATTTTTTAATTATAATTACGTTGTAAAGTATTTCATTTTAATTATAATGTAACTATTTTATGGTCAATAAAGTCATCATTTACAATATGAATAGGTATATCTGAAAGAAGGTGTTCTTAAAGATACTCATAGCCAATTTCACAGTAGTAGATCAGATCTCAATACTAACTGAAATCATACTTAAGTTTCCAATTTTGCTGACTTAATTCATACTTCATCCAATTTTGAGATTTATGAAGGGATTATGATATCGATCCTGAACGTACTAAGTAGAAATAAAATTTATTTACTCTGAGCTTTAAATTTGGCAGAGTATGAGTTTAATCATTGGTACTTGCAGTCTCAAAAAAATATAATTATGTATAATAAATGTTTCCAAGCAAATTCGTAATGGGTATTTGTCAAAAACAGTTGTATGATTAGCCAAAAATTTAATTAATAAAAATAAATAAAATTTTGTTGTTACAATTCACTAGTGTTCGCAACCTATCTATTAGAGATGAAATTAAAATTCTCGCAAAATTTATATAAAGGATTGTGTAGATTGAAGTGCCATTAAACAATATTGACCTATTAGAGTTTGTTCTGTTAAATGGAAACTAAAATATCTGAACCCCTTTTTTGCATATGGCTTAGACTAAGCAGCAAAAGCCTATGAAGCCATGACTTACGAAATAAGAAAGTATTTCCTTTATAATTTAAGAACCATGATCTGTACGTAAAGGTTAAGCATAAGCTAACAGCTCCGTCATTTAAAACAGTGAAATGTGAAATAAACAGTTTTAGACAGAATACTATAACTTAAGATAAATTCTCAAAAAAATTGATTGATTAAACTACTTAGATTGGGTACGTAAGATTGTACTGGCGATCAAAAGGAATCCACTTTAGCTTATTGTGTTATAGTATATGAGAAAAACTCAAAGATTTAAAACTACCTTCAAACTTTGACAAAGTTTAAAGGGCTATTTAATTGAGAGCCTTGTAGTTGAACAATATATTGAAAGAAAGGGGCCCCTAGAATAGCAAGGCATCGTCAGGAAAGAAAGAAAGCTAATGAGTGGCACTTTCATTGTTCTCTCCACAACTGGGACTGCTTAAAAAGATAACAGTCACGAGAGTATGCGATTAGTACAAAAAAAAAACACACACGCAATCAAATACTAAACCGTATAGCATAACTAAAACATTTTCCAAAACCTCGCGAAATAAGAACTAGCGAAAAAATATTTTAAATAAAACATTATCTAAGAATTCGAAACACAAATGCGAGTGAAATAAAAATATTGCGAGACTTCTACTAAAAAATGGTACTCAAATACGATGTTTTTATTCGAAATGGTCTTTTAACTGCATTAACTCAAATAAATGACAAAACAAAAAGTGTATATAACAAATAAAATATCGAACAATAATAGTCACATAACACAAACAGCGCTGTTATCTATTCAGGTAGCATTGCAGGAGATACCACATGGTAGGCCAATCCTAGCTCCATGCCGTGCTATGCCCCTGTAAAGACAGATATTAATCTAAATACCTCTGACACCTTTTACAAAAAGCTAACATCAATGAGGTCGAATATAAACGCGAACTTATAGCCCTCTACACAGAAGCAGTATTCTCTTCGACACCACCGCTGTCATCTTACAAGGTTCTCAAAAAGCCTCCGCACAACATTTTCTAGAGAGACCGACGTATAGCATGAACTGTTCAATCTCAATTAAGACCAGATTATAATCATGTGCTAAACAGTCTCAATTAAGTGCCCAAACTGCAGCTTAACCCCCCACAACGTCGTTCATCTGTTATCCTGCCAAATCGCACACACAAACCGCTGTCCAATCTGCTACCTCATTGAAGTGGCCAAGTATCTCGTCTTTATCCTGGTTTAATTTAGGCTCCAACCATCTCCAATTCACACTCATTCCCTGAAAACTTGCCTCCCCATCATTACTGAATCATTTTCTTTTTTATCCATTTTTTTCGCCATTTTAAAGAAGCTTTATATCTGATTGATTGTTTCAATCATAATTAAATTATATAAATATATTATATAATATATGTATATAAATATCTGTAAGTCTAACAAAAGGCTTAAAACTCTACTCTTTGAAAAATTCTATTCGTTAGTCCAATATATTGTCAGAAGTTGTTTATCTGCATTCACTCTCAGTCATCACTTTTAGACTTCATTCAAAAGGGCAGTCAATGGCGAGCCATTGTTGAATACAAAAACTTTTAAAAATAATTAAAATAACTTCCAATGATTAATTAATCACTATATTTTAATTAAAATTAATTTTCTTACTATTCTACAAATATATATAAAATAATACAAATCACCAGTTAATGTATAAATATTATAAGAATAACAACCCAGTCGTGATAAAATAATAGACTGCACTTCAAACGCCTCATAAAAATGTTCAAATAATTCTGAATATTTCCGGCTCATTTCCGGCGCAATTGCTTATCTTCTTTATCTTCATTACATTACAGATTTGATTTGGCATAGATTGTGAAGTCAACAATTTCTGCGGTTTTCTCCGGTATTTCGCGATGCGTGGAATATAATTCCTGCCAGACTTTCAACTTGGGCATTTCAGGCAAATCTATAAATTTCAATTCATCGCTAATATTCAAGCATTTCAGCGCTTTATCGCCGCTGCGTACTGGACGCCATTTAATGCCTTTCATTCCATTAATTTTTCCGGTATTTGGATTTCCCGTCTCGGCAAAAGTTGTCCACAAGCCAATCATGCGTTCAATGTTGCGATACTCGCGACTGTTACGTTCCATTGGCCTGCCGAGCACACTGTGAAAGAGATAGGCCAACTCATCTGCATGTGCCACTCCACGCACACCACGTCCTTGCCACATATAGCGAAACGGATAAATGAGTTTTTCCGAGTCGAAATCATAGCGATACAAATAAGTAGGCGCCTTTTTCGCATGCTGTAGGCGCAAATTGATAGTCTTTTGCAACGGATGCCAAAAGTACAAGTGACCCATCACCTGTGATAATAAAAAATTCACACTTGATATTAAACTGACTGTTTGACTTTAAGCACAGTGCCTAACGTTTAACTTACATCGTAAAACACCTCCAGGCTTGCGGTGTTGCCTTCGATGTATGCGGCGCGCAATTTCGAGGCTTTTTCCAACGCTTCAGGGCTATCACGTTGTGTGAACGTACCTGGCGGGAGCAAAGATGTGAAATTCTTCAATATTTGCTCTACGAATTCTGGCATGCCTGTTAAAACTGAAATCGAGTAAAATAAAATTTGTTATTACGTGTATGGTCGCACTTTAAAGGGTTTTGCGTACTTGGC
>NW_024033299.1:0-8075 GCF_002237135.1 Teleopsis dalmanni
TCTTGAATCCTTATGATCCATGAAATACCCTCCTAGGTGTTTCTTTCGTTTATGCATCAGTGCCGGGCACTCCCCAAGCACATGGTATGCCGTTTCTCTCTCTTCCCTGCAGTATCTGCAGTCTGAGTTGGATTGAATTCCTAACTTCGATAGGTGATTATTCAATCTGCAGTGACCGGTCAGTAAACCCGTAATAATTCTTATGTTAGTCTTTGATTGCACTATGCAATCTTTAAAGCGTTTTAGGTTGTAAGTCCCTAAAAGCATTTTAGATTGTGAGAGTCTTGGTAGCATTAACCAATAGAGTTCTCTCTCTTTTTTCTCTGCGTCATTCATGATAATGGATATAGCTCCTTTGCCTAGACCACAGAATGGTTCTGGGCCTATCATTCTTGATGCCGCGCCTCTTCTTGCAAGTTTGTCTGCTATTTCATTACCTTGGATACCAGTATGTCCCGGAATCCATAAAAGGTGCACCTGATTGATCCCACCGAGTGTGTTCAGCTTGTCAATGCATTCCCATACCAGTTTTGGTTGTTACCTGGTAAGATATGAGTGCCATTATAGCTGCCTGGCTGTCAGTCAGTATTGCAATTTTACGGTTCCGGTAGTTACGTTCAATATTGAAACTGGCGCATCTATCTATCGCGTATATTTCCGCTTGAAAGATGGTTGTATTGTTTCCTAATGCTTCCCAGTATTTTTTGCCTGGTCCATAAACACCAGCTCCAGCTCCCTCATTGGTGAGAGAGCCGTCTGTATACCATGTTATCATGGTTTCTTTTATTTTTGGGATGTTAGACAAACCTCCCCAGTTCTTTTTGTTGCCAAGTTCAGTTTTGAAGTTTTTTGTAAAGTTATGCTTTACAATCATCCTGTCCATTGGCATTTCAATTTCTGGGATTTGTGCAGCCAAAGTATCAAGTTTTTTGCTATTGGTTTCAAGACCAGTCACCTTATTTGTATTTACTCTTAGAGCAGCCCTCTTCGCCTGTGATTGCACATAGATATGAAGAGGAGTAAGTTCCAGGAGTACTTCAATTGATGACGTGGGACATGTTCTCATTGCTCCTGTTATGCTTACACATGCAAGTCGTTGTACCTTGTTGAGTGTGTTGATAACGCTTTGTTGATTTGTGCAGTTCTGTCAGACTATTGATCCGTAGGTGATCATTGGTCTGATTACTGCTGTGTATATCCATCGCAGTGACTTTGGTGTACATCCCCAATTCTTACCTGCGATGGATCTACATGTCATAAAGGCTTTGGTTGCCTTTTTTGTCACTTCTTGGATATGAGATTTCCATGTTAATTTTTGGTCTAAAATTATACCCAAAAATTTTACCTCCTTTTGTAGTTTTATTTCAAACCCATCTAAGCGGATGGGTTTAAGGTTTTTTATTTTGTATTTCTTAGTGAATAGCACAATGGTTGTTTTTGCTGGATTTATTTTCAGCCCAACCGAATTGCACCATTCTTTAGTTAGTTTTAAGCCTAACTGGATTCTTTCGCACAGAGTACTCTCATATTTTCCTCTGCAGATAATTACCACATCATCGGCGTACCCCTGGATTTGGAAGCCATTCCTGTCCAGTTTTACCAATAGTTCATCCACTACCATACTCCACATAAGGGGTGATAATACTCCACCTTGTGGGCACCCTCGCGAAGTATTTGCAAAAATATTACCATTGCTGGTCGGAATTTCTACTCTCCTGGTGCGAAGCATATTGCTCATCCAGCGTGAGAGTGTGCCATTGATTCCTCTTTTAGAAATAGTTGAGTTATAACCTCATGTGAAGTGTTATCAAAGGCTCCTTCAATGTCTAAGAAAGCGCAAATTGCTATCTCTTTCTTATCTATGCTGTCCTGAATCGTGTTACTTAGTTGATGCAGGGCTGTTTCTGTCGACTGCCCTGCCCTATAGGCATGTTGGCGACTGTATAGTGGAGTTACTTTCAGTGTAGTATTCCTGATATAGTTATCCACAACTTTTTCTACTACTTTAGGTAGGAAGGATGTGAGGCAGATTGGTCTGAAGGATTTCGGGTGAGTAGGATCTCTTTTGCCCGCCTTCGGAATAAAGACCACTTTTGCCCTTCTCCACATGTTTGGTATGTATCCCAATGCAATACTGACTCTGGCTATTCTAGTTATTGGACCTAGTAGCTGTTCAATTCCTTTTTGAAGTAATGCCGGAAAGACACCATCAATACCTGGAGATTTCAGTGGCTTGAGCGAATTTACCGCCCACCTGATTTTAGGCATTGTGATTATATTTTTGGCAAATTTCCAATCATCCTTCTTTACTGTTTTAGGGGGTTCAGTGTGTTCTGATTCCGTCCCTAGAGTTGGAGAGGATCCTGGGAAGTGTACGTCCAGAAGTAGTTGTATCTTCTCTTCTTCACCTTCGGTGAAATTTCCATCTTCTCGCTTGAGATTTGTGGAGGTGAGGCTGCTGCTTTTTGCAAGTACCTTGTAGAGTCTTGATACCTCCGTAGTGCTTTCTATGCTTTCGCAGAATTTTTTAAAGCTTCTGCGTTTAGAGGCCCTAATTTCTCTATTGTACAAAGTAAGTTTTTTCCTATATTCTGACCAGTCTCCTGTTCGCTTTGAGTAGTTAAAAAGTCCTCTAACAGTGTTTCTTAGGTTTTTAAGGTCATTGTTCCACCAAGGCACATCCTTGGTGGAGTTAATCAGGCTTAATGGACAGCTATCCTCATATGCATTTAGTATGGCCCCATTAAGGTTTTCTAGGTAATTTTCTAATTGAATTTCATTCTGAGTGATTTCATCTAGCCCTAATTGGACAAGATTGTCTTTCAGATTTTCCGTGTAGTTCTCCCAATTTGTTTTTCTTGGGTTCCTTAAAATTTTTTTGTTAATTGGTGAACCTTCAATGTCGAACCTTAGAATTCTATGATCAGACATAGATGGTTCACTGGATACTCTCCAGTTTTTCACAAGCTCACAACCTCGAGAATTTCCTATAGTAATATCTAGGACCTCTTTGCGTGAGATAGTTACAAATGTTGGTGTATTACCTACATTACATATTTCTAATTTTTTACTAGTTATAAATTCTAAAAGGTACTCACCTCTTATATTGGTGTTAGTGCTTCCCCAAACTTCGTTGTGTGCGTTGGAGTCGCAACCGAGTATAAGAGGCAATTTCATTCTCTCGCAGTAGTTTACCAGTTTATCGACCTCTGCAGATGGTACCTGAGTGTCGTCTCCTGGTAGATAACCTGTAGCTACGACTACGTTCCGTAGAACTCCGTTGATGTTGGCCGGAATCTGTATGGCAACGAGGTCCCTGGAGAGAAATTCTGAAAGACAGATAAAGTTGATATTAATATTCAATAAAATGCAGGTTCTTGGTTTATCACATCTTACATCCCAAATTGTCTGCATATTCTTTGCAGTCAAACCACAGATTCGACCCCTGTAAATCCAGGGTTCTTGGACCAGCACTATGCTCAGGTTCGATTTGAGCGTAGCCCTTGCAATAACTGCCGACGCAGCTTTGCATGGTGGATATTTATTTGGGCGATTCTAGTGCTGGTCATCAGGTGGTTATTCCTCCTTCGTTTCTTCTATCAGACCGTCGTCGATGTCTGACAGAAAGATTCTTTCGGAGTCTTCCTCGGACGCCAGGTTCAGTAGAGAGAGATCTAGATTCTCAATGTCCTCACTCTCGTGAGGTAGCACGCTGATATCTTCAATCTTCTCGCTCCTGGTCGCCTCCTCCTCCACTAGTTCCGCAACAGTTGCAGGTATCGTTCCTACAGCTGGTGTATTTTCCCCAGCTGAGTTACTTCTTTCCTTGTTGTCTCGTCCCTTATGCAGGTGAATTGGGACGGAACTGAATCTGTAGAAGATCCTACAGCCGTTGTTTGTTATGGCTTCCTGAGACCGGTTGTCAATCCCGATTGTTAGGAGTTTGCCATTTTTCAGATCCTTGCTGCTAAAAACTCTCCACATCTGAGTATGTAGACCCTCATTTTGAGTTATGAGCAGTTTTAGCAGCTTTTCCGTGTCGACCCCTTTAGCTCTTGGGAGGTAGACTGTCAACATGTGTAATTTCGGTATTTTGTCCCCGACACACGTGGTGAGTTCAGCGCCTTCCCATCCGTTCAGCTTAGGTGCCGTTCCATGGATAAAATTAGCCGCATCCTCGTCTACGCAGTCAACCAGTATAAGTCCTGGGCGAAAGTGTATCCCGCTAAATCGGAGCTTGGCATCCCATCCTTTATACATCTCCTCAATGAGAAGTTCCTCGATTTTACCTTGCTCCTCCCTAGAAAGAGTAGATTCCGGGTAAGATTTCGGAAGAATTGCTATTCTTAAGCTCTTGGCTACATTAGCGTAACTGCTGCCCGATATTATTTTTCTCGGTTGTTTTGGTGCTGTCATTTGCGTACCATCCTTTGCTTGTGGAGGTTTCTCATTCCCTCTTCTTTTCTTAGCTGATTGATGATCGATCGGACTAATTTCTTGGGCAGACCTCTTCTTAGAGTCTTGATTGCCCCTCGGCCGATTGAGCGCCTTTTCCTTGGCTGCTTCCGGTGCTAAGCCTTCTTTGAGATAGCGCAGGTACCATTTTGTACCCGCACCGCTCAAACCAGTAGATTTCCTGGCGTCGCGAAAGCTTTGGCCGGAGTTTAGTCCAGTGCTTGTCGAGGGCTGTGGTAGTGTTTCGATCGTTACATCTTTTGGTGCAACCTTTGAACCCAGAGTTCCTTGACTTCCTTTTCGTAACGAAAGTTCCGTTTTTGATTCAGTTGGCAGAGAGCTAGTATTGTTCCTAGCTTCTTTGCCCTCAGTACTTTTTTCCGCTTTCCGTTTTGGAAAGGGTGCCTGGCGATCGGTATGTTGGATATCAGATTCCGACCGATTTACCAGTTTATTTGCAGTGTGTGTTCCTGCTGGTTTTTTTATATTGTTTTTATTATTTTTATTCAAATTATGTTCCATTAAATTCCCACGAGTGTGGGGGAAAGGAGGTCCGCCGTGTCATAGCCCCCGATAACACGGTAAGCCCACAGTTACTCAATGAGGCGGGCAGGTATCATTGAGGTGCGACGCTAGAATACAGTCTGTTACCCCCGACTGCAAACAAGTCCGATGAACACGTGCAAATTCCGGATTGGGGGGGAAGATGGAGGTGGAGAGGGATAGGGGTATTGAAATGTTGATAGTAGGGAATATTTAGGAATGGGAAGGTGCGGGTTTGGCTCGCATTAGCCGCTATAAGCGTTACCAGGGATCACCACGTGGAGGCCCTCCTTTCGAAGGGGGTGAGTACTTGGGATTAGTCTCACCTGCGAGTCCATCTAGTGAAATACTAGGATCCCCACCTTTCGAAATTAGTGCGATATTAATATAAAGACAAAACTAATAAACGGTGAATGTATCCGTTCAAGAAATTATTTTAAGGTGTCTTCTTTCTTTAAAGACAACAGTTTACTACAAGAAAAAATTAAATATACTACGGATAAAATAAAAAAGTATTCTTTTATATCTTCTTTCTACTCCTACATTTAGCTGATTGAAATTCTTACATAGTACTACACATTTGTCATCTATTCACGTAATAAATAATAACACTAATTTAAAGCCAAACATTACCAAAGACGAGACCCACATATTCCATAATGAAATTCCATAGAATTCGAAAAAAAATTTTTCTATTATAATGTTTTCCCCATATTTACGAAAAGCTGTAATTTGGGTTCTTCTGATACCTCTACATACTTACATATGCTCCCGAAACTTTTGTTTGTGGTCTTAAAGCATATAATGTTATATTATACTATTTTGAATTGTGCCAAATTAAAGCTGAAACTAGCGTTAATATTTAAATGTACTTAACGTCGAGGAGAAGCAATTATTTTAATTCCTTTAGTCACAAATGTACAGATGAAGATATTTTCTTTTAAGAATTATTTTTTTTCATTTTTAATTATACATTTTTTATGGCTAAATATAAAAATTGAATTAAAATTTAAAAAGTTAGATGTATTCAATTTTTCCATATTTGCTTAAAATAAGAGTTTTTTTGAACTACTCAAATAAGTTCTAGTCATATTCTAAAAAATCGTCATATGGAAAAACCCGTTTTTTGTTATATATTTTCTAAAATGTAGAACGGAAAATAAAATTGTATTATTGCAAAGTGAAAAAAATGGTTAATGTTAAATATTAAAATATTACATTTTTTATTAAAGTAAAATTCAACTTCACATATGTGTATATTCAAAATTTTTATTGTGATATACGTGTGCATTCCGCACACGTTTTATGGCGTGAAATAATCACTCCTGTTATAATTGTCCAACTAAAATCTACCAACAGACTTGTATACCAATATCCTTGATATTTCTTTCTATAGCTGAGATATCCTAGTGAAAGTTTTCATCTTGTTCGGTATTTTTTGCACCGAGATTTGAAGGGAAAAAGTTCGAATGAGAATGTAACAAATATATTTTATAACAAATATTTGCTCCAAATTACTTTGTAATTGTTAAAAAGGGATGTTTGCAAAGCCAAGTTTTATATACAGCGACGGCAAAATTATCTGACTCGTTTTAGTAAGAGCTTTGTTCGCTATATTTTGACCTAATATCATGTGATTATAGTAAAAATCTTGAATAAAGGAACTAAGAAAATTTACGATATTCATTTACTTTGTTGAATTATATAATTATTTCTACTACTGAAGATGTCAGATAAATACTTAAGGTTTTGGTAGATAAGCTAGCTCATTAGCTCATTAGAACTTTAAATGAAATCTCAAAAACGCTGGCATTTCCATTTACACTATTGTGTTCTTGTATATTTGATGGAGTTTGAAGAATTGGCATTGAATTGTTTTAATTTGCAGTTGCCACTTCTAGGTACTTTATCTACTTTCTTATATTCTTTGGTTTAAAATTTTTGTTAATAAAAAAAAATTAATGCATTTACAAAAAAACAACTTCTGGTTTCGAATTATAATACATGCTCTGTAGGGGGTACAGATTTAGTATTATTTAATTTTTTTTTTTTTCTCTTAAATGTAAAATTTCACGTTACACAAACTTCTCACCAAACGAAATATTTTCTGTTTACAAAGAATAAAAATGTAAGATTAGTCTTAAATAATATCTATCCAAACAAAATAACAGGAAGTCATGTAAGAGATAAGATTGGTACTTCTAAAATCTCTACTTTTAAGTATTTCCAATAGAAATATTTAAAATAATAAGCACTTTAATTTTACAAATCACAACAAAATTATTAATACTGAAATAATATGTCATAAATATTTTCATTAGTAAAGAGAACACGTTCTATTACTATATTCCTCTTTTCTCTTCACATATGAATAAGCGTTATTTTTGGTAATATTCATAAAATTACATGGTACCCCAATTGAACTCCAACTAACTTTAGACTACTTTATCTTTATTATATTATTACATCTATATTTTATATAATCTTGCAAGCGCATGCTTACTTGCTTTTATAAAAAAATAAAATTCCATGATAGAATTCAACGTAATAATGTGATAGTGCTATATAGTATTTAAGGAAAAAATTAGAAGAGAATATTGTCGGTCATTTTTTGCGACTGACAAATAGTGAGTGGACCATTGCCACCTCAACAGCCAGGTCGAGGGCTACATGGGCAACCTATTCCAAATGTAGAACCTCTGACTTAATACATAGACGCAAATTAGGGGTATCTTGGTTAATATCTGTCTTTAAAGGGCACTGGACCATAGAGCGGCATGGAGCTAGACTTGGCTTACTCTGTGGTATCTCCTGTAAAGCGTGTCTACCAAATCTCGAAGAAAGGCCACCTGTACTCTTGATGTGTCTATATCTAGGTTTAACCAGAACTAGAGATAAGTTTCTGGGGGCCTCCTTCTTCAACACACTTGGCGATATGTTCAGATTTTTGCCTTTATAAATGCCTCTGGCTGGTTGACCTTCTCTCTACTATTACGAGGTTTTGTGGATTCATTACGGCTTTTTTAGCTATTTGAAGAGAACTAGTTCCTCCGGCCACCACAACTAACTAACTATTG
>NW_024033300.1:0-8075 GCF_002237135.1 Teleopsis dalmanni
TGTGTTCAAAAAGCGTCTGGATCAAATACAAAGCGAGTTGACATTTAAGGATCCGTCACTGCTTGCACATAATTATCCAATGGAGTACGATAAAGATCAAAAACGTTCTGCGATTATTCCTACTCTTAAAGCGGAATTTCACAAAACTATTGATAAGATTAAAAAACGATTTGAACTTAACCCCAAAGAAGAACTTAAGCAAAAAACAGATCCAATTAAAAAAAAGAAGGCTTCTCCTATGAAGCAAAGTATTTACGAAGACTACATTATGCATCTTCATGAAGCTGATAAAAAAAAGAAATCAACTGAAATCCATAATAAAGACAAAGCCAAAGTAAAATCAGAAAGAAATGCAGATAAGGTGAGATCAGATAATAAGAAAACTAGTGAAGTATCTCATATTCGAAAATCGAAATCTTCCCAGAAAACTTCTTCTGAAAAAGATAAAGATGAAGACGTTCAAAACATACTTAAAGATTTCAATACAAAAAAGCTATTAGAGAACTCAGTTGATAAGGATAGTACAAATGAAAGTCCAGATCAAGATAAAAATAAAAAAGTAGACGAGAACTCAAACGAAAGTTTAGATTCAGGCAAAACTAATGTAGATGTGGATGAAAACGAAGTCAATGAACTGATTAAGAGAGTAAACAACAAAAATTTTGTTGAAAATAGTAAAAATACCAAAGCACCAAAGCAGAACAAGCCTTCGGAATACACAAAACAACGTAAGGTGATAAACGATATTTTAAAAGATTTTAATGTACAAAAATTTATAGAAGGAATTAATGAATCTTCCGATGTAATTGCTAAAAGTAAATGGCGTGCAGAACAGGATAAAGAGATGAAAAATATTTTAAACAAATTAAGAAAGTACGACACAAAAAAAGGCTCGGAGGAGAATACAGACAGATATTTCAACTCCAAGCAACTCGAATCTAATGTAAAAGATAGTAAAGAATCGGCTAAAGAAATTAAATCTGAGAAAAGTTTTACTGACTCTAGTTTAAAAAAACAGAGAAATACTATAGAAAACAAACTAAAAGTATCTCAGAGTGCGCCTTTAAAAGACAATTCAAAGGAAGACATCAAAAACACTTTAAGCAGCATTGATAACTGGTGGGATGATTTTAAGAAACGCCACAATGTAGTCAGTGATGATATGTACGTGTCATCTAAACAGAATGCAAAAAAATCTATTGATTCGTCTTGGAGTAAAGAAGATATCATTGCAAAACGTAATGATTTATCGATGGAATTGAATAGTATCAACGCTCAAAAGAAAAAGAAGTCCATTAAAAAACGTCGAATCTTGGACAATAACAATAATTTGGTTAATGTACAGAAGCGCTGCGATACTCGAATCATTCAAAGTATTAACGATGCATTTCCTGCAGTGTTAACCACAAATACTAATGATTTAACAACTATGTCTCAAGCAGGAAGCCTTTTGCAAAATGTGGCGAGGGAAATGAACACGACTACATTGGACTTAGCTCGAAAACTTACGGCTACTATGGACCCACAGATAAACTTAAAGACAGATCCAAAATTTAATACTGATCTTAAAAAAAATATAGCTAAGTCAGGTAAGTACTGAAATGTTATTCAATATTTATAAAATAATTTCAAATAAATTGATGTTGTATTATGTAGTCAATAATAGTCAAAGGAAAGCCAAAAATAGTAGCTCTAAAACCACGAAAGCCGCGGATGAACTCTCTAAATGTGACGCTCCTACTTCAGAGGATGAATGCAGGGATGCATCCTATATTTTAGATAAAGTATTAAGTAAATTAGAGCGCATTCAATGTGAAAAGAATAAAAAAATAGAACACAAAACATTATCCTGTGATGGTAAAGTAAAAAAAAAATTTAATTTAAATAAAAACATATTTATAACAATTAATATTATTCAGTATATTACTTACTACTTCAGTCTTCGTGGTTTAATCTTTGCTCAGTATATAGCATAAATGCAATACGCTATAGGTCTGTTCCACGAATTATTCGTAGTAAAACTCAATTAAAACACAAGTAAAGTACAAACTGAGAGCGTAACACAAATAAAGTGTCAAATTTCGCTCTTTACACAGATTTTCATGGAACAGCTTTGCATGAAGTCTGGTGAGAACACCAGTGCCGCGCAAATAAACAATACAAAAATTTAAATTCAAACTAAAACAGCTGATTCACACAACAACACAAATTTTAGTTGAAATAAAATGGAGTAAAGTCTGTGTAGCATTTTCAAATTTCGACAGGGATGTTACGCTTTCTCAAATACTCTCATTTACTCGAAAATTTGCTGAGAAAATTTACTACGAGTAGCTTGTGGAACAGACCTTATATTTTGCAGTTATCATGTAAAAACCTACAAAATATATATATAAACCAAAGGAAATATTCTCTGATATTTATTAAATATTTATTAAAGCACACAACTCTGTAAGAGAGATATGGAAATATTTCTCAACCCAATTTTACCTTAAGTTTTGCGTTTTAAAGTTCTTTATATACACTGTGATTAGTGTAATTACACTGTGATATATCAAGCATTATATATTTTATTTAACACATTTTTTGATCATTTAGTAGAAATTTTTACTTACTCTTAAAAAATTTTAAGAAACAAGAAAAATTAAAAATGTTCTAATACTCTATCGTAACGCAAAATAATACATCACAATCCTTGAAATCTTGAAATATAATTAATCACACTCCCGCAATCTCCACGAACACAAAAGAAGAGAACAACTGAAATATTGCTGAATGTTTTAGTTCTTTCGTATTGCTCTATAGTTCTTTTGGGCGTCTACTAAACATTGCCAATGGAATTATAGTTTTTTAGAATAGAAAAGCCATTTTTCATTAAATTTAATTATTAAAAATTATGAATGTAAAGAAAAGCAAAAAAGACTGTTTTTAAATTTTTTTTTTTTATTCATATTTAACAAAAGTTAAATATTTTACATTTCTAATATAATTTTGTCACTAAAATGATTTTATTTTTGTTAATATTGATTTACGAAAATGCTTATATATATTTATTATTTATTTATTACTTAAACTTATTTAGGAACTTATTTGCTATAATGTTTCAACGGGAACTTCTTTACAAAAACAGAAAAGAACAATAGAGCAACGGGTAGAACAAAATATTTTAAAAACTATTAATTATTTTAATAACAAAAACACTAAACCAATCATAAACAATACAACATAAACACTTCTAATAACTTATTTTATATATATACATATATATAAATATTGTATTTGTTTATATTTACATAACGTACTATCAGATACTAATACAATTATGCATCTTACAGGAGCACCTTGTGATATAGCAGGCTCATGGAATTCCTATGTAATGGGTGTACATTTTGAATTATCACTGGCAAAAACGACACGTACATTGGGAGAACCTGAAAAGGAAAATAAAGATTTGCACATTGTAGTTAGCGAACGT
This sequence comes from Teleopsis dalmanni, assembly GCF_002237135.1. NCBI lineage: Eukaryota > Metazoa > Arthropoda > Insecta > Diptera > Diopsidae > Teleopsis > Teleopsis dalmanni. The sequence goes on from NW_024033300.1 coordinate 3,473, forward strand.
GTTCCACCAAAACATCATAGTGTCATTGATGCAGAATGGTCTTTTATGGGTAGCACCATGAATCAATACGGTGGACCATTTTATATGTTTACTGAAAGTAAGTCTGCACATTCTGGAATAATGGCGACATTTATTGGTATTTATATTAATATTAAATTGAATCAATTCTAGTATAGTATTTTTATTGGCTTTATCATTTTCAAGGTTCTTGTCGTACTTGTGGCGGTATTGACACAATATTTGGTGGCTGGACATTAATTTTTCCATCAAAAGATTGTCAAGACGTTACAACATCAATAGAGCATAAAAGAGATTTTTTTCGGCGTAACAGAATGGAAGCAAAACGCAAAGAACGTTTCAAGACTATGCTATATGACAAAAGCAAATATGCCAAAAAGGATAAATGTAATCCCATAAAATGTTAGACCTATTTTATATTGAATATCTATATATGGTTATATATTCAGTTCATATATTTTTTGAAATGTTTAATTGAATAAATTTAAATTATCATTTAATTTTATTGGCACATATTTTGTTACAATAATAAATATGTAATGCTAATTTATGATGTATTTTTTTTGTTACAATTTGTATGCACATCTTAAATTTACCTAAATTTGTCCTGGATAATGTCGACTAGAATTTTCTACTGCAGCTATCATTTGCATCATTTGACCCAAATGTCTGCCAACACAAGCTCTATCAAGTTTATCGCCACTTGGTGTCTTGCACGCATCCAACTTGTCATTAGCCAATCGAAGTATAGATTGTTTAATTTCTGGTTTGTCAGCCAATGGACCTGAACCGTTTAACCGTTCAGTTATTTTTACTTGGAAAGGAATTGCTTCAGGAAATTGTGTTTCAGTCATACGCCACGAGATTGATTCAGAATTACTTCCATGATTTGAGTTTCTAAAAGCTGCAAAGATATCCTGCATATCCCGATTGTTTTTCCATGAGTTTTCTTCGGAGGACTCGTTTGACGAGTCGTTGTCATTACCTCTATTTGAAGAACGTCTTGCCGAGTTGCAGTGTACCTGTAATATAAAGTATTGAATATGTTTTAAAATATTTTAATAAATTATATTCTTATACCTGTACACAGCTAGCAACTGCTACTACGAATATAATTGCAAATAGTTTCATATTAGGTTTAATGTATCACTTTGAGGTAATTATTCAAATTGGTCATCTTGCTTGCAGTTCCCAGTTTATATAGCGTTGAAAAATGAATAAAAAAATTAATTAATTCCAACTGCGCTGAATTACATGTTTCCATTCGAGAACAACAATGTCTATCATGATTCATAAAATTGCTTAATATGCAATTTTACTACATATTTACAAAATAAGTTCAATAACCAGATTTTAATCTTAAGCGACGCCACAAATAGTTAATAATTATATATATTAATTATGTAACCAACTAAAACATTATAATGTAAACGAAAAGAGTATATATATTTTATGACATATATATGTATGTATATATTCTTTACATTTACTATATCTAATGGAGATTCTGCATTATAATTGTTTACATATTACATATGTGAGATCTCATATACTTCCATCTTGCATCATTAGGTGATCATTTCAACAAACAAATAATATTTTCTTGAAATTATTTTAGAGATAACCCTTAGTGATGGTGTAGACAAGCGGTCAATGTACTGAACTTACACGTGAAAAATCGTGAAGGTTGTTTATATTGTATGAAGTTCCTCTAATTTTCTTAACATATAGGCATTAAAATAATATAATAATATTCATTAATATTATGTTAGGATAATATTTAGAAAGACGCTTATGTCTAAACTCTTGACAATATCAGTCAATGGCAATGCAAAACTCATCAATTTTCTCTAATAGGTTTTTATGCTTTTAAGTTGATACTAATTTTCCAACGTCTTACCTAAAGTCGTGTATATATGTAACCATGATTTAATTTCAACTGAACGTGTTTACCATTTCAGATCCTAGTCTTCATTTGTATATTGGTAACCATCGCTAGCATAACACAATTTCGTAGGAGTCCTACACACATATACACCAATTATTCGATTTATAATATTACCGACAGCAGTGTAAATTACGCGAATTATGATAAAAGCAAATCAAAATACCTATTTTACTCAAAATAAAGCTTAACAGTAATTTTCCCTCAAATATACAATATTTAGTAGGGAAACTAGATATCAATGAAATTCATACTGACATATCCAAATAAAATTCATATGAATGCTGAACTCGCAATGTTTTACAGTGTTTAAAGAGTTATCAAAATTTATACTATATTCAGACACATCCTAATTTCGCCAATATTTTAATTTCGTCTTCGTGTCAGCGAAATTACAAAATTCCATACAAAATTCAGTTTTAAGGTTAGAACGAAATTAAGGAAAATGGCCTTAACTGAAATTAAGTGACATTTCAAATGCAACTATGCGTAAGACAAGTTTTAAGCAAAAGATGAAGTTGAAATAACAAAAAAGTGCCTTTTTTTGAATAAATGTGAGTTAGTTATTAATGTTATTAATTTAAAATAGAGTGAAGTACAATAATTCACATACCTGAAATCCACTAAAGCTAATAAATCTACTGAATGCAATCCTTCATAGTTATAATAATCAACTTTTAAATTTCCCAAATGCAATTTGGAGCATGTAATTTTAAAATTCGAATGGTAAACAAAAACCATATTATTTTCTTAATTTGAAGAAGTATGAATACTTTCGAAATTAACAATTTTATTATTACGAAATTAAAATAATTTGGCTGTCTAAACATAGTATTCACTATAATTGAAATTAAAACACAACGCAAGTTTCTCAACTCATAAGAGAGTGCAACAATGATTTTAACTTTAATATTTTAACATCTTAACACGAATTTACTATGATAACCAAGAACTATGAAATTAACATAAATTTGCGATTTACTACTAAAAAGTTTTTTGGTATCATACTTTACGAGTATAACACAACACTTTTTCGTTCTACAATTATTTGAGCAACCCTGTCTTTAGTTATTATTTACACAAACTATACAAATATGATAACATACTAAATCAGCTGGAGTCAAGTTTACGAATCGTTCTTAAGAAAAAGTAAATAAAAACAATTTATAGTTTATGTGTAATAAAAATAGTATTAAAGAATAAATAAGATTAAAACATAATAAATAAAATCAAAATGGGTAATCAGTTGGTTGGAATAGCACCATCACAAATATACCCTGTGGAGCACTACTTTTCGGGTACATTTGGTACAGAAATTGTTTTTGATTCAAAGTAAGAGAAATTGAAATTTTTCATTTTAAATTTAATAACTAAATTTATTTATTCTTTAGTATGGGTAGCACACGTTTTTTCAAAGTAGCCAAAGCAAAAACAGAAGAAGGATTGATTGTTGTAAAAGTATTTGTGAAACATGATCCAACATTACCTTTAGAAGATTATAAAGAGAGAGTGGAATATATTAAAAAAACACTTGCTAATGCAGTAAATTGTTTGCCATTTCAGAGAGTTGAGGTTAGTTAAATTACTTGTATGCAATATATATATTAAAATTCAAGCCGATTTGTGTTCTTACTTTCACAGCTCACTGACAAGGCTGCATATATAATGAGAGAATTTGTGAAACATAGTTTATATGACCGCGTCTCCACACGCCCGTTTCTAACTGTTTTGGAAAAGAAATGGATTACATTCCAAATTTTATGTGCTTTAAACCAATGTCATAAACAGAAAATATGTCATGGTGATATTAAGGTAATGTAATGAAACATTTAAAAAAATATACTTTTGGAACTTTTGCTTTAACAGCTAGAAAATATATTGATAACATCATGGAATTGGATTTTATTATCCGATTTTGCCTCATTTAAGCCAACGTACTTACCGGAAGATAATCCAGCTGATTACACATACTTTTTTGATACAAGCCGTAGACGTACTTGTTACATTGCTCCAGAACGTTTCGTTAAAACGTTGTCATCAGAAGATCCAGAAGGAAATGTTTCTATGTTTCCTACTGACTCAATATTACGTTTAGGACCCTATTCTGGAACAACTGTTCTACCAGCTATGGATATATTCTCTGCTGGGTTTGTACACCATCTATATTGTAATTAATAAATATTAATTCATATGTTTGAATAATTTCTATTTAGTTGTGCATTGTTAGAATTATGGACTGAAGGTACCGCCCCCTTTGAATTATCTCAACTGTTAGCATATCGACGTGGTGAACGCGATTTAGTTGAAAAACATTTACAAGGCATCGATAATGAAAATTTGCGAAATTTATTAGCGTCAATGATTAATTTAAATTCAATAAATCGAAAAAGTGCCGAAGATTATTTGGCTGACGAACGTGGTCGTCTTTTTCCGGAATATTTCTATTCGTTTTTACAATCATATTTGCAAATATTTTCCTCTACGCCTATTATGTCTGCAGATGATAAAATCTTAACACTACATACCGATATGAACCACTGTATTAAGGTTTTGACAAATGCACAAAATGTGACGCCTGATGAAGAAACAATTGATGGATTTAAACAACTTGCCATAACTGAAAAGAAAGATGATTTATAC
>NW_024033301.1:0-8072 GCF_002237135.1 Teleopsis dalmanni
ACACATATTTATATTTTTATTAATTAAATTTTGTTCCGTATTAGCTATTTCGACGTTTGAGCTCTGAAGGTTTGAATGACATACTGGAAATGATATTGCTTGCTATGAAACCGTTCTTACTTAAGCTTAAACATAAGTCACAGCTGGATGTTGATGAGCCAGCCTCAGGCAATGGGCGCATTGTAATAAGTCGTAAAAAAGTGAATTGTCATGACTATCCGCTAGCAGAAAAAAAATCCAAATTACCTATAGAAACACGTAAATATTGCAAAAATGTTTAAGCATAAATTAAAGGCATAACCGATGGTATTTCTCTAATTTTAGCATCGCCAGCATCTGATGGAAATGGTTCACCTATCGGTGGTATAGCTGGAAGTCCAGCATCTGGGGTGCTACTATTAGGCGGCCAACAAAACTTATTAAGTGCGGCAACATCTTTAGGGGAGTATACAATGCCTGAACGTAACTACTGGCAAGGTAACTGAATTTAATAAAATAATTTTTACAACACTGAAATACCTATTTTCTTCACGCTCTTTAGAACGCCCTTCAGAATGTCGAAAGGATCTTGAATCAATGCGAAATAAAATCAAAACGCGCTATAGTTCCATTGCACAGCGAGGCAATTATGGTAAACAAAATTCTCCCTACCCGAATAACTGGCGCATGAATGGCACACTGATAGCACATTTACATGAACACTCTGAGTCAGTTATTAAACTGGCTGCACTTAAACCACATGGTCCGCTTTTTGCTAGTGGCAGCATAGATGGTACGGTACGTTTGTGGGATTGTAACAAACTAAATGGCAATCAAACCATAAACAAGTCACGACAAGTGTATTCTGCAAATACACCAATATATGCTTTAGCAGCCTGTGATGGTGGACAATCATTGGCAGTTGGTGGAAAGGATGGAAGTCTACTTATAATGCGTATCGATAGAAATTCTTCAAAGATGACCTTACAACAAGCACTCCATTTAAATCAAAAGTAACTCAGACAAATTTATATAGACAATTTGTTAATAAATTTTAATATTTGCAGTGAACACAGTGATGGCCCTGTAGTAGATATGGTATCCTATGATCACACGTCACCTAATATTATTATATATGCCACACTATACGGCGCTATTGTAGCTTGGGATACACGCATACAACAATGTGCTTGGCGTTTAGAAAATGAACTACGTCATGGAGTGATTACAACAATATGTGCTGACTCTACAGGTTCCTGGCTTGCTACTGGTACCAGTGGTGGCAAACATATATGCTGGGACTTACGTTTTAGATTAGCTATTGCAGAAATAAAACATCCCTCAGATTCTTGGATACGTAAAGTAGCTTGCCATCCTACAGAGCCTTCCTGCTTAATATCAGCTTCAAAATCTAATAATGAAGTTTCGATTTGGAATATAGAAACAAATCATAGACAAACTGTACTCTGGGCTAGTCCAGCACCTCCATTATCCAACACTAGTATGGTAAGATATTGTAAATATAAAAAAGTTATACATATGTCTTAAATTATTCTTATTATATATGTATATATACAGAACGATCCGGCAACAACATGTGGTGTCTTAAGTGGTGTTGTAGACAATTCGCCTTTTATTCTGACTGGAAGTTCAGATCAACGTATACGGTTCTGGAATTTATGTGACCCCAAAAGCTCAGCATTGGTTGTGCCATCGCCGAAGGATAATTTAAATGATATTACATTCAATTATAAGTAATTTGATTTCTTCTTATATACACCATAATCACAGTAATTAAAAATAATGCTGTATATTTTCAGTACACGGTTGATTGATGGCAGTCACGTTATAGAGGAAAATATTATTTCGCTTGGTAATAATACTGACATGAATGCCTTGCGAGTGTCAGCTGAAGAAAATCCAAGATCTGGCCCAGACATGCCATCAGCCAGTCATCAAGACGCAATTGCCGACTTACTGATGTGCAAAAGTGATAAAGGACAAATATATATAGCATCAGCAGCGCGGGATGGTGCTATCAAACTATGGAAATAATTTAAGTTACAATTATTTATATAATTTGAATTATTTTGCAATTCTTTTATTCTCAAACTATTTTATTTCAACTGTGATTTGCAAAATTAACAAAATTTATTACTGAATGTAATTATACATTTCAATTAATTATTATACTATTAGTTTAAGCTTACCATTATTTAAAATTTTGTACATATAAAATTATAAGTATGTATGATAACAAATATAATAAATTCAACATAATCTGTCAATTTTAAATATATATAATTCCATAAAAGCGACAAAAAAACAAATATTGATGAATTTAAGACAGTGTCGTTCGTTACTTCGACCTGTAATATTAAACCTCACTGTAAGTAACAGCGCGCATTTGCAAATATACAGTATGTAAGAAAAACATAGTTTGTTGACATTTCCTTGACAACCAAACAGCTGATTATTGTTTACAACTTTTTCTTTAAATTAAAATAATAAATATATTTTTAATATGAAATGTGTGCTATGAAACAATATTATAAAAATTAATAAATAAATAATATGAGAATAACGCAAATATTATTAAAACCAAAAGCATCTGAAGTACTGACCGCATATTTAAAACAATGTAATGAACCACCGTGGACATCTTATTTTGTAAAGGTTTGTGATGTAATAAAACTATTATTATTTATATTACTTAATCATTTCGTTATTTACTTTTTAGTTTAGAGATGTGGAGAACGATCAACACGGCATGTCACACTTTAATTGGACATTAGATACTGGCACAAATTATCACATACTACGCACCGGTTGCTATCCATATATGAAATATCATTGCAGTAAACGTGAAGTGCAGGACTTAGGATTAGAAGACAAATTTTTTCGTTTTTTAAAAGTTATAAATTTAGGTAAACTTAATTATTAATTTATAAATAAGTTCTAAAAATATAGTTATTTTTATTTTGTTGTGATATAGCACAATTTTCAAAGTGCCTTTATACGACTGATATACAATATAAGTTATTATTGATATACATATATACATATATACATATGTCTCAAGATCTCAAGATCAATGTGATACAAATACTACAAACATAGTTACATATATATGGTTTGTTTTTTAGAATATTTCATATGCACTTTGTAGTTTTGATACTAAAACAAAACATCAACATCATTATAATCACTCAATAGTTCATCCCATGATCGGATTTTCTATTCTTTTCAGTCTCTAAGCAGTCTTAATATTAAGATCTCCTAGTACAGTCGCTATTACGAGCAGTAACAGACGTAGTACAGACCTTAGACCTGGTCTTTCCTGAAACCTTTTTGCCATGTTCGTTTCGTTTCGTTACTAGTATATCCGTTCTTAATTGTTAGCCAAATCTTTTATGAATTTTGAGGAGAATATGTATCAGTTTATCCAGCTATAATTTAACGCCTAATCCCTGTTTTAAGTACAGATATATACCCCGGCATCGTTTGCTATACTGAGTTGGGTACCCAATCTTCAACTTAGTTTCTCAAACTGAGGGGTCACCGTTGACACAGTAAACAAATGTTCATAAATTGTGTATGCACTAATTCTTTAAACCCCAAATAAACATAACGGTTTTATAATTGTAATAACATTTTTTAGAAAATTTTAGAACCGTTTATTTAGAAAATAATGGTCTACCCACTACATATCAAATTTTGTGATCCGAGTGTAGAAATCTACAAGTAAATTTATTATGTTATTAGATTCATTATATACATTATTTCATGTACTGATTATTATTATTTCTAAAAAGCTTTTTTTTTCATTAAAGGTCTACCTATGTTGTTTTATGGAATTGCGGCAATACATCTCATCAGTCACACAGAAATGGTTTACATGACAGATCGTAGCCAAGTGCCAATATACTTTCTTTATGCTGAAGATAAAGGTTCTAGATATTAATTTTTTAGAAAATTAAACTTTTAAAGCACATTTAATTTAAATATTTATTTTTACAACCGTACGAATTAAAATATATAAAACAATATAAATTAATACATTTTAAACAATATAAATTAATTAATTTAAAACAAACAAATTATATTTTTGTTAACAATAAATAATTTTAATTCTAATTAAGTTTTGCAATCTGCCGCTGGATTCTCACATGTTTCATCATAATTTTCCAAAAGTAAAGAATGGATTGATTCACTGAATTGGGTCAGTGAACAAGGTGCATCACAGTTGGGTATACTTAATTCTTTGGGAAATTTGTCATCACTATTGTAGTAATAAACAATCTGTAAAATACACAATGTTAAGCCACTCAGAGAACGCATTACTAATATTGAGATGAGACTTACTTTGACCTCAAAATCATTTTTAAATAATGAACTATGGTGCAATTCAAATACCAAGGCTGAGGCATACTCGGGTAATTTTGCAGTTTGACTTAAGATATTTAAAGAATTCATTACATTGACTAGCGTAACGTCATGACCCGCATACAAAAATATTTTTCGATCCGGATTCAAATTCTTTTTATGCTTGCTAAGCATATTTTTATGTATTTCGGAAATGAATGCACCGCCTTTGACTTTTTTCATTAAATTCGTTTCGGTGAAGAAAGTGTAACTTCGTTCTGCTAATGGTACAAGCCGATCTGGAAATATATTTTCCGCCCAATCAGGTATAGCAAGTCCAGCTTCTGTTTCTATTTGTAAAAGTGTGTATAACTGCTCTATATCCAAAACACTCGATATATTCTAGGAATATAATTTAATTAATTAAATTATTAGTGACAATAATCACATTTTTAATAATTTATTCTACACACCTTTCCAGTATTTTTTGATAACAACTTATAAAGTTCGGCATTTTCTTCATTTAGTTGACGTAACTCTGGTGGCGGATTCTTGTATAGTTTTTGTAATATTGTATCATATTTCTGGCATGGTTTCTTCTGTGCTAAGAGCTACAAAACAGACTTGCAGAAGTTATTTATAAAAATAAAATAAAAAAAACATATTTTTGTAAATTACCGTATCATCCATACGCGGTATTGTATTTACAGGCACTGGTTGCCAGGCTATAGGTAGTACATTGTTATGTTCCAGCGGTGGCATAAAACCTGCTAAAACTGCCTGAGCACTCATAATACAACGCTCTGCAGCGGAACTGAGCACATGCACTTGTTGTTGTGTGTAAATTCCATTTGAAGGTAATAAACGATAATAGCGCATACGTAGGTTCTTACCTAAGTTGTAGGCTTGTAATTTACCAGTCTTTGTGTTAACGTTTATAAAAACTTTAAATATATATTTTATTTGCTATACAACAAGTTAAATATAACCAACCTGTGTTAGGGCACCTAATCCACCGGGCCAATCATGCAAAATATGTGGATCAGTCGGATAGAAAGAAGAAGGATTTTTTTCGCCATGACGGAACAACTTCAAAAATATATTTGAAAAGAAAACATATATTTATATATTTTTTAATATATTGCAAATGTGCTAAACATTGTATAAATGTTTTTAATCAAAAAGTACTCGTAATGTGATACAGTTAATATATAATGTGTTTTACATGAATCAATAGAATATTTAATGTGTTTTTTGAAATAGCCGGTACCATTATTTACCAATAAAAAAAAATATCTTTAAAGTCGGAAATACAATATTTTACGAACCAGTGGTTGATAACATTATGAAAAATATTTATTTTTCAAAACATATTTTATAATTAGACAATTGTGCAATTGAATAATTATTTATAGGATAGATATATATAAGCCCTCATGAATAAAAATTTTAGAAATATGCGATAATAAAAAGTCCTTCTATAAATTCCTAAGAGCGTAATTTACTGAACATTGCTATAGAATATCAACGACGTTGTGTGTACCCAAGGGAAACAAAGTGGGCGACTGTCCATTCATCGTTCTATCCTCGCTAAGTGTTATAGCAATGATATAGGCATGTGTATGTGCAGACAGCCGTGTTAACAGTTTCTCGATTTGATAACTTTTTTTGGCCGACAGTTTTAAGAAAACATTATTCTTTAAGTATACGCCTCATCCGCTTCTCATTCGCTTCTAGCTATGCCCTTACCAGGGAATTGAAAAATATGTGCATTTAAGAGTTAAATAATATCTAGTTAGTGTTAGTGTTCTTATAAGTGCTTATTCTTAGGTATACCGTATTCTTGTCTACTTCAAATATATAGATATTTACATTATCATAGTACTAAAAATTCTGGTATAAATTATGTAACGATAGGAAGTTCCTAGTCCTTATCCTAACATATGCATTAGATTCGCGTTTTCTAAACCTTGAATTTTGTCAACAACTAATCGTAATAATCAATTGATTTTTATTAATTTTACATATAGAAAGTAATTTTTTTTATCAAGAATATAGAGCAGAACTGTCCAGACCAGACACTATCACTGGCCAATACAAATCAGTGTACAGATTGGAGGGCCGAAGAAACAAATACATACATATATATATAGTTGTTTTCGACAAAAATAAAAATACGTTTTATTTATTATTTAAATACGTTTAGTTTTATTAATTTATCAATTTAAATTAATTTATTTGGTATACCATAAAAATAAAATAATGTGGTTCTACCAGAAGACCAAAAGAAAATTTGCACAATTGTAGTAGATTAAAATAATGTCGCGGGCCGCAAAAATATTAGCCGCGGGTCGCACTTTGGACAGCCCTGACATAGAGAATGTACTTTTAAATACTTTCTACCAAATAATATTTAGGCCCTGTACGAGTTCGAGTAAATTGAGGTCAAGTAAATTGAAATTTTTTGCACTGCTCTTATTTACCTTATTTAGTTATGGTAATACCTAATTTATCTAATTTTCATCTAATTTTTACCCTACTCGAAATATTGGTAAATGCCAATATTCGCTGCCATACCAACATAATTTACTACTTACCATCAATTTACTTGAACTCGCACACGCCCATATTATAATTTCAATATAAATTTACATTTTTAATATATATTTTTTAATATAAAAAATAGCTTTTCTTTTCAAGATTGGTATTCAACAAAATGTATCTATGGCTTTGTAATTACAAGGATTGTTGTAATTTTGTGACTATTCAAATATTATAATTAATTTGTACTACATTTATTGGTAGTACAAATATTTTTTGACTTGATTAAATTCGCTTAAGACTTTTATGTTCATTATAGGAAGATTTATACAGGGTGTTTTTTCCGAACATGGCATAAATTTTGGAGATGATTTTTTAGTCCAAAAAACAAAAAAAAAAGTGTATTAGAGGGAGTTTCGGATTTTTCACTTATATTTTATGTCAAAGAGAAAAAAGTCTATCCAAAAAAAAATCTTCAGTCAAGAAATTCTCAATATCTCAAAATGGTTCACTTATGCTCACCTTACTATGCTGATCAAGCATAAAAATACTATATAAAGTCACCGATATCTTCTTCATTAGTTTACAAACGTAAATTTAATATCCATTTATCTAATCTTAGCGTCTTTGACAATGTCAAGAATTCATGTTATTGAAAATTAAATGTAATACATAATATACTTAAATATATGCTATTCTCTGAGTAGAAATTATAATTTGAAATTAACATAATTTTAAGGTACTACTAATAATTTCTAAGGTACACCTTTTATATACTTACAATGGAAATCATACGTAAATTTTTGAGCCCTTTCTCATCGTTGTTATCCCCAAATACTGAATAAGCCACCATTATTGTAAAAAGTGCACCTCCAAGTATAATCACAGATATTTTGGTACCACGCCTTGATTTACAATCGATATTGAAAACCATTTTATTAATTTATTATAATAAAACTATAATAAAATTATTACACAAATACTTTAAATTTGGATTTTAATATTTAATATTGCATTGGCCTTTTTTGCAATATCTAAAAATAATTTACATTTTTTTCAAGTTGTTTGTTTTGTTTTATGCTTTCTGTCTAATTATTTTCAATATAAACTATAAACAAACGTCCACAAGATCTAAACACGTCTGAATTAGCTCTTGCACTGGCTCGGCGACTGTAAGAGTACGTCAA
>NW_024033302.1:0-8070 GCF_002237135.1 Teleopsis dalmanni
TTCATCCATAAAAAAAACTTTGGAGAATGAATTGAAGAGAATAACAAAACTTGCTTAAAAGAAATGTTTGAAGGATGGAATTTGAGATTGTCACAGATATACTGCTCTAAATATGGTCGGTCGACTTTAAAGTAGATAAAATAAATTTCAGTTATTTAATGTTATCTAGAGTTTTATTCAATCCCGAACACTTTTCAAGCAGAAAATTCATACAATTTATGAAAAGTGTTTCAGTATTCCAGCAAAACAAATTAACTACATTTCGCTTCAGGTTTGACATTTATCGTTTGACTTCAAACAACACAAAAAATTGTTTGAAAATGTGACGTTGTGTTGTTTTCAATATTTTTTGTTTTTTTTTTCTGTCAATTTAGTGAATGCATTAAACAATTAGAATTTTTTTTTTCCAACTCAATTGTACATTGAAAATATCTGCATAGCTTTTTCTGCCTGTAATCCTTTTTTCAAATAAAATCGTACCTATGAAGCTTGTGTGAACATTTTTATTGATTATTGAATTACTTCATAGCTCTATGCTTTGTTCCAACTGTGCTCAAATATGTCATATACATGAATGTGTAAAATTGTTCATTGCATTAAATTTATTTATTATTGGCAGACAACTTACAACCGAGCTAACTGACATTATTATGACAAGGAGCAGTGAAACGGGCTGGAAGACCATGACAGCCCTGGTAGGTAGTCATATTAGACAGGCAGAGTAGTTTTTATATTAGATTTTCAAGGTTTGCTTTATGCTTCAACTGCGTCAAATGAACTCTGGTAGCTATCATTCGAAGAGGATAGGATACATATCGCACATAAACACATAGTCTTAACTACCGGACCTTGCACTATATACCTTGAATTTCTCACATTATGCCTGTTAGGTGGTCCTTTCGTATATAAATATTTAATAATAGTTTTAATTTATTTTGTTAGATAAAAATAGTACTTTGCATTTAGTTTGCAGTTTATTTGCTTTAATTTCATTTCCATCATACGCATAAAGTGTGGAAAATGTTAAGGAAGAAGTTTTTCATTTTAGTTAAAAATTAATTAATTTATGTTTAAATAATATGACTATTACATACTTTTAATAACTACTTTTAAATTTCATATAAAAATATATATTTTCTTGTCTTTACAGGTATGTGTGCTATACATGATATTTAATATTTGATGAATACACTTGTGATAACTATGGTAAATACTTAATACTTATATGAGGTAGTTATTTAACTATATTTAAAAATTTTAATTAAAAGAAAACACACAAAAAAATTCTTTAGCTTTAACAATATTTTAATATTATCAAATAAATTTTAATAAAATTTTTATTTAAACACGCCGAAATGCTATTAGAAAATTTAATATAAAAATTATAAATAAATAAATAGAAATATTTATTATAATTATAAATAAATATAAATTAAATAGAAATATATTAGAATATATATTCTTTTAATGTTTTATTAATATTAATATAATATATTCTTCTGCGATTTCAATATAAAAACTTTCACAAGATTGTATGATTTTTGAATGAGGAACTTATTAATAATAATGGTTACGATAATGTTTTATTTATAAAAGAAATGCTCTCAAAGAATAAATTTCAATAAATATAAAAACAAAAATATTATAATTATATAATGTATTATAAAAACAAATATGTGATAAATAACTATATATAATTTTTACTTGCTATATACTATCTAAAACTTCATCCAAAGAAGCTCCTGTTGTCAGCTCCTGTGTCAGCAGATACTTTGCCTATTGCAAATTGTGCAATTGGCAACGAGCTTGAGATGGAGGATGAATATTGCCAAATAAAAATTTCTACCGAATAAAATTCTTAAAAAGATTCTCACAGATACTCATGTGTCACGCTTGTGACACTAATTCAGCCTCAAAAAATTATGGAGGCATTATCTTTTCTGCTAAAATCTAGTACTACGCAGTCAAATAGATTGAGGATGGACATTGCATGAAAAAATTCGGAAGTCAGTTGAACAAAACACGATTGTAATCACAATAATGGATATAACTTAAGATGAGACTGTAAAAAAAATACATTTCTGTAACTCAATAGACTGTGGTAATTGTCATTATTAGAACTATATGACTGTACCACACGATAGATATAACTACATTAATAATAAGAAATACATATGCATATAGGTATCTAGAGCTCTTGCGCTGTTGTATAAAAGCGTGTAGCTGCAGTATGAAGATAGTATGGTTGAAGATATGGATATTGAAATTATAAAGTAATTTAAATACCTTCTGCTTAAAAAGTATCCGGATTTTATTGTTTGTTAACTACTTCTTAAGTAATAGAACTTTTTCAAAAATTTTTTTTTGTTATGTTGGTACAATAGGGTGGCTCAGAAAAACTAAAATGCGATTTTTAATGAGCGCACTCCCTAAGAATATGCCATTGACCAAAAAAATGATATTCCCAAAGTTTTGGAGCAATAGGATTAAAAATGACGTTGCGCCACTCGAGCAAAGTTGGGTTTTCAGGACAAAAAACAGAAATCTTTCAATTCAAGGTCATTTTTTATCTTTGTTACTTGTTTCAACACTTATTAATATATACTCATTTGATAGATAATTAAAATATCTTTTTAATAAGATACTGATGAGCAAAATCGGTTAAAAACTATGCGCAAAACACAATAATTAGTTCAGCGACTGTGCTATGTTTTCTATTTCATACCTTTTAGCTGGCATGCACAATTACGTAATAGGTATATGCTACGATTTAGTTAATTATTTATAAAAAATCATAATTTCAATAAAACTTTTTTTTTCAGTAATTAATACATTGTGTTTATTATGTTTTATGACATAAATCTGACTATGTGAAGGATAATTTTTATGATAATGTTCGACTACTTGCAGAACATATTGTTTTTCCTCTTCATATTTTGTCAAAATCGAATTATAATCCATCATAAGCCTAATTCCTCTTTCAATCATTTATCATATAAAGTCTGGCACAGAGTTCAAGTGCATCTCTATAATCTTGCGTCTCCATCCATGGCGATGGATCGAAACTGATAAAACTATTAGATAGGCAAAAACGATCAAAAAAATTTGTTATCTCTTCGGTCACGAAATCAATAAGGTTCTTTGAGGAAAATAACTTCATTAGTGGGTTCCCACTCTTTATCTAACCAGAGATAGATAGCTGGAAGCTTGGATCTGTGACCGGTAACTCTACAGTTACTATCTACGCAAATGGCTCAAAGATGGAAGGCGGTACGGGAGCAGGTATCTGCTCGAAAGATATGCAGATAAGACAGTGCTACCGAATCCCTGCTACTTACAGCGTCTTTCACGGCGAGATATATGCTATCGAAAAAGATGTCAACATTAAACAACAAAGTACAATTCGTCCTTCGAATATCACGATTTTTGTAGATAGGCCGCACTGAAAACAATTGAATCTAAATTCCAAGATACTCGCATCACTGATGAGCATCCAACATCATAAGGTCTCTCTTTGTTGGACATAGTACATTTCGAATACTTGGACATAGCAATATTGAAGGGAATGAACTAGCAGATAAGATGGCCTAGCAGATGAGATGGCCAGAAGAGGTTCTGAATTGCATACAGGAGATGCCGACCTCTCAATACATACACCGATATGTAAACTGTTTAGGATAATAGAGGGAATCAATACGGTGACTAACAATTTATAAACTAACCGCGAAGACTGTAAGGTCGCTAGAATCTTAAGGCCTAAGTTGGACAAAAATAAAACGAAAACCCTTCAAGGTTTGAGCAAACCTGCAGTTCGTGTGCAGGGGCACTGTGCCATTGCGCCTATGCTCCAACGGTGGCGAGTTCCAACAAGTGGATTATACAGGAGTTGCCAAGATGAAGAGGAGGTAAAATCTATCAACCACTTCCTGTGTCTCTGTCCAGGACTTCAAACAAGCCTACTTTAATGTCTTGGGGATCCTTATTTTACTGGCTTGGAAGAGATAACGAAAGCAAACTTATCGAATCTCCTCAACTTCATCTGGAAAACCAAATGGGTTTACAAGGATAACAAAGGTTAGCAACTCGCATCTCCTGGTAAAATTTTTTAAGGGCATCCCAATGGGCAATATATGTCTCCGAGTAGAAGTGCTGACAACTGTTAGCACGTGCCTTCCGAACATAACCTAACCTAGTGTGGGTTAAAATGTTCACACATATGCTCACTATAAAAATGTATATATCTCATACAAATCATCCGAGTTATATGTAAATTGATCTCTTAAAAGAAATATTTTTAGTAAGTACATGATTTTCGCCATCCATCGAGAATCTTAGATGGCACCTGGGTGCCATACCTACAACTACAAAATATGTATAGCGTAGCGATCCGAAACCTTGCATTTGTCAAGGGCGGAAACTAAACTAGGAGTGATAAATTGAATCGTTCTGTCTGCGTTATCCCAATTTTGTTGAACTGTGTCTAAAGATTCAGCTTCCATTTTGAGACAAATTTCTTCATCGAATTTATTCAAATTAAAATCAATGCAATTTTTAGCCGCTCTTGCTTCGTTTGCTAAAAGGATATTAACTTCAGTCATACTCCCTGTACGACCATTTTCTCTTTGCTTACTAAAAAATTATTGTTTTGACTACTTTTTCAATTCTACTTAAATATCTATATAAATTATTAAGTAGAAATGTATTATTTTTATTTTTTATTTATGTTTCTTCCGTTTCTTGTAAACATTTGCGATAGCATTGTGCATGCCAGCTAAAAGGTATGAAATAGAAAACAGAGCACAGTCGCTGAACTAATTATTGTGTTTTGCGCATAGTTTTTAACCGATTTTGCTCATCAGTATCTTATTAAAAAGATATTTTAATTATCTATCAAATGAGTATATATTAATAAGTGTTGAAACAAGTAACAAAGATAAAAAATGACCTTGAATTGAAAAATTACTGTTTTTTGTCCTGAAAACCCAACTTTGCTCGAGTGGCGGAACGTCATTTTTAATCCTATTGCTCCAAAACTATGGGAATATCATTTTTTTGGTCAATGGGTCAATGGCATATTCCTAGGGGGTGCGCTCATTCAAAACTTCATTTTTAATTTTCCTCCTTATAACGTGAGCCACCCTATTGGTACACCCTTTCTTGACATATAGTACAAATTTGAGCGCCATCTGTCAATCAGTTTGTTTACAGCAGCTGTTAATGTGAGACTACATTAAGCGCATTTAGCGATTTTTACTATGGAAAATTCTTGTTGTAAGCGATTTTTTGACCAAACACGGCACCACTGTCCTCGCTCAGGCACCATATTCGCCAGATCTGGATCCGTGCGACTTTTTTCTGTTCCCGAAACTCAAATTGTTCCTTCGTGGTAAGCGTTTTGAGTCGATTGAATCGGTAAAAGAGAATTCGCTAAAGGAACTAAAAGCCATACCTTCACGGGTCTACGAAGAGTGTGTGGAAGATTGGGTTAAGCGTTGGCCTATGTGTATCGCTTCAGAAGGAGCATATTTTGAAGGAAATAAAATAAATATGGAATAAAATTTAAATTTTTGTGATTTATTTACAAAATCTGAGTACTTTTCGAGCAGAAGGTAAACTTTTAGCAATATAGAAATTTAAGGAACAATACAACTCTAATAATGAAATGAAAATAATGTATACTATGATAAAAGAAATAAAATTATATTTATTCATGGACGGAAAATTATTTTGACGAAAGTATCCTTGAACGAGATTCTTACCAAAAACTGTCTACATAAGTTTTGGACTTACTATATATATTTTTAATACGATTTATATTAGCAGTGGCTTTTGGGATTTTGTTTAAGCCGATTTATTTTGATAAAAGTATTTGTAAAAAATGTTACAAATGTTTGTTTTTTATAAGAAAACATAAATTCCAATTAAGTAAATCATAAATTTTTTTCTATTTACAACTTTTAATAAACAAGGAAAAGCTAGAACCGGCTATATAATTAGACTAAGTTCATAAATGACCGATGAGTCGTTGACTGTCTTAGAAGGATTAAGTACTGTGAGATGTCCCATGTAAATCAATTGATTGTGATGCATTACACATCGAAACGCAAACTCCAAATAATATACTAACAAAAAGAAAAACAATAAATCATAATCCTTATCAGAAGTGTGTTTTATGGGTCAATGTGCACTACTAAGGCTTAATGACTGATCTTTAAAAATTCGACGTGGAGATAATTTAATGTTAATTAATTTAAAAAACTTACTTAATTTTTGCCAGAATATTTAATAATATTTTGTTTTTCATATCATGAAGGTTATATTGTTGAAAACTTGTAAGGAGGGAGTAATGCAATTAAGCATTGAAGATTTAACTACCGCAATGTATGCTTTTTTATCCAGCTTTGTGTAATATTTTCACTTTATTTTATTTGCAAGAAATAAGATATGAAGAAGTTGTAAACTTTAATTTGTTTTTACACCTTTTATAATCGGAAAATTTTTACTGTTCCATAGAGCCAACAAAATTTCGCAATAAAACTTTTAACATCTTAATATCAACTGGGAGTGCTGAAGGAATCATTTGGGGACAGAATGAATTAAAACTGCATTACGCATTATACCACAGCAGCAGTTTTCCTGCAATGTAATTTGCATTGTAATTGCATTTTGATGGCTTCCTTTTCTTGCTTTTCAAATGATTTCACTTTTGGTAAATTTCCACATAAAATGAAAATCTTCATACTTTCAAATTGTGACATTTATTTTAGAACTACCTTGCCACAAATAAAGTTTTTGTATTCCACTGCAATGGTATGAACAGAAAATAAGTCAACCTTAGTTTTTAGTTTTAATTAAAGTTGAATAATGAAAATACTGAACTTTATTGTTTTTTTTTCTTCTTTTATTTTTAGTTTTCAGTTTCTAAGAGAGAATCTGTGTTTGAAAGATATCGTCTTTCTATCATAGTTATTATCTGTTTCAAATTGTTAATAATGTATTTCGGCTTTTTTGTTTTTGTATCGACAATTGCCTTGTGGAAATACTACTGTTTTATCATTTACTAGTAAAAATAAATTACAGGTGCTGGATTTGTGTGTTATAAACCACAATGAAACAAACTTTATAGTAAATTTACTAACTCGTTTATTTCAATATATATTATTATATATTATGTATTGAAAATATTCTCAAAAAAATTTTCTTAAATATTCAAAATTAAGTGCAAACAATTGCGAAAACATTTTATAATGAAATCCTTTTAATGCATTTACTGTTTCCATTTTGCGCACAAAAGTATGCTTTAAATTGTTATTGTTTTTGTTAAATAATACACATATCCTTTCGTTTCGTTATTATTACCATTTATGCTTTAAGCCGGAAATGTCATGGAGTGAGAATTACAAAAAAAAAGAAGCACGCATCGCCTAAAGAATAACGACAGCTCAGGTTTTAATTGTTTCCAGCTTGTTTAAAAGCAAATGAATTTCTCTCAGTGTATATTTTCTACCCATAAAATGAAATTGTTTGTGGTGATGTATGGAATGACATCAATAGTTTTACTATACAATAGCCAATATCACAATGCGTAGTGTATTATCTATCAGAGTAGTGCATTCATGTACGGCAAGTCTTGGTTCAAAAATCAAAATATTTATAAATTAAATTATAGACACGAGTACGTCGACACAGTATATCATTTGAATATAGATTACAATTTAATTATTAATTTATTACATATATTTTATAGAAGTATTTCAATTACTATTAAAATACATAAATCACATAAAAATGAGCTTCATTAGAAAGTATTTCATCATTATATCAGAAAATACTTTCGTATCTAAATAAAGTTATAAAATAAATACAGGAATTCAAGATAAATAAAAATAAATAAATAGAAAATAAAAATAAATAATAATAAAAGTAAAAAGTCTAAATAAATAAAATGCAAGTATAAAATAAAAAAATTCAAAACTAAGAAAAAAAACAGACATATTTTAAAATTTAATTTGCGCACATATTTAGATATATATACTATATGTTTCTAAATATTTATTTCGTTGTAAAAAA
>NW_024033303.1:0-8070 GCF_002237135.1 Teleopsis dalmanni
ATGTCACTCAGCTTATTTTATCTGCAAAAGTCAAAAAGGGTCTTAAATGGAAAGACGTTGCAAATACAATTGGTTTATCAAAAGAGTGGACAACCGCAGCTTGCCTTGGACAGATGACATTAAACAAAACGCAAGCTGAACAAATCGGTAAAATTTTTGAACTATCAGACGAAGCCATCGCATGGTTACAAATTGTGCCACATAAAGGTTCATTATCTGGTGCACCAACCGATCCATTAATTTATCGTTGGCATGAACTTGTGAGTGTTTATGGTGACACTATCAAAGAGTTGATCCATGAAGAGTTTGGCGATGGGATCATGAGTGCAATTGATTTTTCAATGAATATGAAGAGAGAACCCTGAATCCAAAAGGTGAGGTTCGTGTTGTATTTCGGTAAATTTTACCGTATAAGCAGTATATACTTGAATTCAACAACGAAGTACAATCTTATTTTGTATTGTTTGAAAAACATTCGTCGCCATGGCGAATGGTAACTCTTGATTAAATATTTATTCTATCCATATCATTCTAATAGATTTCGTAACGGCGGATTGTCATTGACTAAATCAAATAAAGTATAGTTTTCTAGCTCTTGTAAAAATGCCTCTTTAGCTTTGACTAAATAGCCTTTTAGTCGACAAGCTGGGCTGATAATACACGCATCAGGTGAGCAGTTAAGTAATTCAAGCGGTTCAAGTTCACGAATTACCTTACCGATATTGATATGTTTGGGTAATAATTTTAAGCGGATCCCGCCATTTTTGCCTTGAACGGTATCAATATAACCAAGTTGCCCTAAACGGTGAACAATTTTGACTAGATGGTTGCGTGATATTTGATAGTGCTGGCTCACGGTTGTGATATTACTTAAAGTGCCTTGTTCTATATTAGCCAAATAAATAAGCACACGAATACCATAATCAGTAAAATTTGATAATTGCATACTTACCCTCTCCAATAACTTTAAATATATCAATAGATTACATTGGTATGATCAAGCCATACAATATAAACATATTTTATGGCGTTTTACCTTATATAAAACAGATCAAAAAATCAACCATATCATGCAATATCTTATGAATAAAAATGAGTAAGAAAAAATTAACTTAATGAGACTTCGATATCTGATTTAATGCTGCTCACACAGGCCAAGCGATAACCTTGATCAATGTCTTCTTGGCTTAGACCTAACATTAATGAAGATTCAACTTCTCCCTTAATCACTTTACATCGACATGCACCACAAACGCCGGCACGACAAGCTCCAATAATAGGTAGTTGAGCCGATTCTAATGCTGAAAGTA
The DNA here is from genome assembly GCF_002237135.1 of Teleopsis dalmanni. NCBI lineage: Eukaryota > Metazoa > Arthropoda > Insecta > Diptera > Diopsidae > Teleopsis > Teleopsis dalmanni. The sequence goes on from NW_024033303.1 coordinate 1,311, forward strand.
AATTATCATCAATATGTGCTGTTTGCTCAATACCAAAATCAGGTACTGTGATGGTAACAGTCGCATTGATATCTTGATTTTGTGGCGCTTGTTCTACAGGTGTAAAATTTTCATAATAAAACTGCGATAAATCAAAGTTTAATTCGGTAAGCGCTTGTTTTATTTCCTGCATAAAGCGAGTTGAACCACATAAAAAGATAGTTGATTCATGTAAGTTAGGGTAGTTTTGGCGTAAAAAATCTGCATTAACTCGACCTGTTGAATAATTACTAACTGAAAGTGCAGGGGATAACTGTTTTAAACTAATATGATAGTTAAACAGCGGATTATGTTGTGCTAGTTTTATCAGTTCTTGATGATAAATTATATTTTCTTCATCATAAGCGCAGTGTATATATTCAATTTTTACGGGTGGCAGATTATGCTGATCCATTTGTTGTAATAGGTATTTTGCCATAGCCATAACGGGCGGCGCACCACATCCAGCACTGAATAAAACAATTGATGATTTATAAGGGTGATCGATAATATTAAATTCACCAGCAATACTATCAAGTTGGATATTATCGCCAAGTTGCAATGAGTCAATTAACCAATTTGATACCAGTCCATCTGTTACACGTTTAATGGTAAATTTTATATACAGATCATTGGGTAATGAGTTTATTGAGTAGGCTCGAGTATGTTTTTTGCCATCAATCATCACTGATAATAATGCAAATTGACCGGGTTTAAAATCAAATGGTGTAGCAGGTTTAAAAACAAAACTAACAGTATTAATATGTTTAGTATAAACGACAATTAAATGTTAATTCATCTGGATATCGTGATACTTCCTGATAAATAGCAAAATATTTATTTTGCCAGGAAAATAATAAGGAAATTATCGACTATACTTATTCCACTCGAACGTGCCGTTTGTCAACAAGTTAGCAAGTGAAAGAAGAAGGAGATAAGGGTTGAGGTAAGGTACTTTTCCCCTTGTTTAACTTGGTTATGTCAATAACAATTTTTTAATATCGCTGATCAAGTCTGCGAAATTGTAAACTAATTAATTTAGTCCACATTATATTATGCTGCGGTTAGGTGCTAGATTGGTGGCTAAATCGTTTTCTACTGTACCTGTCGCACGAATATCAAATTTTTCTTGCAACAATGCAACTAAATTATCAGTTAAGAATGCCGGCATTGATGGGCCGGTGTAGATCCCTTTTACACCTAATGAAAGTAGCGTTAGTAAGATTACAATCGCTTTTTGTTCAAACCAAGATAATACTAACGTTAATGGTAATTGGTTGATATCACATTCAAATACTTCAGATAACGCAATCGCCAATTGAATTGCAGAATAAGCATCGTTACATTGACCAATATCAAGCAAACGAGGAATACCATTGATATCACCAAAGTTAAGTTTGTTAAAACGATATTTGCCACAGCCAAGGGTTAAAATTACACTGTCTTTTGGTACTGCATTGGCCATATCAGTATAGTAATGACGTTCAGTTTTAGTACCATCACAACCACCAATTAAGAAGAAGTGTTTAATGTTACCCGCTTTGATTTGTTCAACAACTTGTGGGGCAGCATTCATTAACGTGTTGCGTGCAAAACCAATGGTGATCATGTGTTCTATTTCAGTATAAGCAAAACCAGCTTGTTGTTCGGCACATGCAATGACTTGACTAAAATCATCACCTTCAAGGTGAGTGACACCCGGCCAGCCAACAATACTACGGGTGAAAATTCGCTCTGCATATTTACCGATAAATGGATTGATAATACAGTTTGATGTCATCACAATGGCACCCGGAAATTGAGCAAATTCGGTTTGTTGATTTTGCCATGCACTACCAAGTTACCGACTAAGTGTTTATATTTTTTTAGTTCAGGTACTTGCTGGTAACATTTCGCCATGAGTATAAACATTAATTCCTTTCCTTCAGTTTGTTCTAGATACATAACCGTTGGGGCAATTTATGTTGGTGGCTGTAATTTTGAATCAAGTTACATTATTCACATAATTTTATAAAAAAGTGACTTAATTAGTTTTTTAAAAGAATTTCAATAATTAATTGAGAATATTTCTTTTAACCAGTGGCAATTAAAACAAACTTAGTATCGAAGCAGTGTACAGAATAAAATGATTTTTATGTAATCAATCAAAAATATTTTCGTTTATTTGTAATGAAAATGCACTGTTCAGAGAGAAAATATGGGAACATCGGTCTTGTACTAAATTTAATGGCGCTAAATTATAACAGATACTCGTACCTCAGTTCCCAGCTGCGCGGCCAGGTAAAATGTATTAAGTGAGCCTGCAACTCGAGTTGAAACCGAATATTGCGTTCACAGTGCGGAATCAAGAGACGGTGCGAGTTCGCAGCTACAGAGAAGAACTCGAAGATAAGCGACTAAACACTTTAAAGAACACATAAAATAAAAAAATTTTTTATAAAAAAAATCAAAAATATTAGAAAAAGACAAAAGCGAAGTCATTAGTAAAAGTAAAGACGAGGAAAGACAACTATGGAAATTATGAAACTTTGAAAGTGGGTGTTCACCAGCGAAACCTGCTTATTAAACACACTGAAAAATTATGAGAATTCTAAGAAACTAAAACACAACATCATTGGCTGCACATTCATCTGCGTGTATTGCATGTTCATGTAACTGCATGTCTTATTCTGTCCTTACCTTGTAGATATGAGATCAGTCACTCGATGTTTAAAAAGTCAGGTATCAATTAGGCCGCAAGTGCAATTGTAGCGCATCAGACATACGAGTGAGAACGCAAGTATGCTGTTGTGTGTATAGGAAAGTGCAGAGGAATATATCCAGGGAATCAAAGATAAATACATATCAATGAGATATTCTCATATTCTCACACGCACAAGTGGAATATGCAAAGGAGATGAAGAGGGAAAATCCCAAAAATTATCAATCGCAGCAATAGAAACTGTGTTGAGCGTAATTCCAAGAAGTCTGGCAAATGCCAAGTGCCAAATGATTTTAGAAGAAAGAAACTATCTATTCTCTTATCGTTGTTTGTGTAATGTAAATTTGGTAATTAGGCTAAGCAGACTAAAAGTAATTAGTGTTTAGACTTGGAATGCCAAACAAAGCCTAGAAGCCGTGACCAGTGTACTATGGACCATTGTGTCACAATAATGCCATTCAAATGAATATATAAAATCAAACACTTGTACATATATATAAAAAAGTATATAATATCCATATATACCATTAGTAATATTATATACATGAATGTTTGGTCAGAGAGACAGAGATAACTGCTCATTAGGTTGAGGTCATTTTTACAAACCGTTTAGAATAGATACGTATTGGTCGCTTGACTGATAATAGAAGGATAGACTTTAAATAGTACGCTCTTCAATAATACAGCTTTGTAGATAAGAACAATATTTATGTAAAGATTTAAACAAGAAAGAATCAACAAGTAATTATAGATATAGCTTCATAAAATATTTGATTTGATTAATATAATAATAAGTTTGACGATTTACGTGTTTAGGGTCTAAAAACGACCCTAAAAATCTGAATGCAATCACTTAAAGTAATAAAGTTGAGTTGTTTATGGTTCATTTAATTTGTACTTATTTAAAACGCTGTAAATTTTTTTTTGAAATTGAATTTTACAATTAAAATTTTAATTAAGTTTCTCGAGTTCTTTTCGAATCTCCAATATGGCCGACCCAGCTTGGTCGTCCTTCCAAGTTTCTTTAAAGCGGATTGCAAATGTAATGACTTAAACACAAAATAGACTAACAGTTAATTTTATAAGGTTCACTTTGTTTGCTGTTTATGTTTTATTATTAATTTACAGTGTAACAGTGGGCTTAGAGTCAGGGGCTGTAGTAGGCTCCAACACCACAGCACGTTGCTTTCCATTTAAGATACTTTACTTATATGTTTGTTAACCGCTTTTTGATCATTTATGATTTGGTATGCTACTTAGTTACATAGATTATAAGTTTATTTCATTGTAACGAGCGATATGTAACTGGCAGCAGACAACTTACCGTCAGCCTATCTTTGCAGTGCAGAGAATTCAAAACTTAAAGCCTTAGTCCACATTATCTTTTTATTCCTAGCTTTGCATAAAGAGTTTTTGATGAATATGGAGTTTGCGTAACCCAATTTGCCAATCATTCCAATCTTTCCAGTCTGCCAGATATATAAAAATATAACATATTACTTCTAATTGACCACTGAGCGAATGACCTCTCCAAAATAAAAGTAGTATAAAGTGCAAGGTTGCACAGTCTACTTAAATTGAGAAGTGGATTTCGGTCGTATGAAGGAACGTGTATACTGATTATATTAATACAAATATATCACCATATGAAAGCTTGACCTATGCCTAGAGTTCCGCAACACGCTGTGATGCAGTCTGTTTAAAACTTTTAGTGAAAATATTTAAGCGTGCGTTGACTTGACTTGTTCCTAAGCCCGTATATAAAATAATGAGTTCAAGTCTGATTGACCAGAGTTACATGGATTGATTTCTTTTAGTAAAAATGTTTAATCGGCTGTAGAATTGATTTGTGGCTAAGCATCCTTACCCTTATACAGTGCCTTTCTAACCAAGCCTGAGTAAGCGGAGGAGCAAGTATACCTATTTATTGGAATTGTAATGTTTCACAGTCTCTAGGCTTGACTTATGGGTAAGCCCACACATGATATTGTGTCTTCCTAATTACACTGATTTCTATTGGCGGAAATGTTTCACTGTCCCTAGGATTGACTTGTGGCTAAGCCCTTCATCATAATGTTGTGTCTCATTTATCTAAACTTCTAAATCAAAATTTTTTTAGTAGAAATGTTTGATTGCCCCTAGGTCTGAACTAAGGCAAAGCGGGCACATCCCGATATGACTCCTTTACTTCAGCAGGTCTCACCGGACAAAGGAGTGTGTAAATTGATTTTTTTTAGTGGAAATGTATCATTAACCTGTAACTACACCTTAAGGGTTGGGTATAGCCCTATGTAATATTATTAGGTTTGCTCTCGCTTTAGAGTAAACGAGTGAACTTTACAATTCCTTTTTAGATACTTTATGTATTAATATTTGCAAATTTGTACTAAAGAAATATGTTTTAAAAAATCATAATAATTTAATAAGCGTCACTAGAAAATGTAATTGATATTTAATTAAATTTTTGTGGATATTTTTTTAAATATATATTAAAAAAATTATTAAAAATATTAAACAATATTAAACCATTTTTTCAAAATTAAACAGGAAAGTTTCTCAAGTGTGTAACGCTTCCGGTTGAATGAAAAGTGAAACCAATTAGCAAAAGTTGCCCATTTTTTTAAGGACACAAAACTCTGTGATCAAATTTGGGCTGCTTAAAAAAAAAATTGATGTACGATAAAAAGAGATAAAAATAAATATTATAATAAACATATATAGGTTCTGTACAGTAGCTGAGAAAAAAACATGATTTGTCTCATGTTAAGCAGAAGCCAAATCAATAACAACTTCAGCTGAGATTTTAAGTGACACAAGTGAAGAGATAGATACACTTTCCTCTAAGAAACCAAAGTTTAAGACTCATTAAGTCAAGGTAAGCAAAAACAGACTAAATGAAGTTGTGCAGAGATTAGAGAATTTTATTAAGTGAAAGACAAAGTTAGAAAAAAATGTTATTGGCTCGAAAAAATTGCCGATCTGCCAAAGCAAAATATCGAATTACGCCGACACGTACATTATGAGATACGGAGTCCAGCAACAAAGTTTGAGCCACAGCCCGAACTCAGAGCTGAGCTTCAATACATTTAGTACAGCAGCTACTTGTGTGACGAAATGTGTGAGATATTTTATGCTTAGCTGAACTACAGATTCCTATTGAGATAAACAAAGCTTTAACAAGACGCAACAGCAAACCATAAAGTATCTCACTTTTGTATGTTAGTTGGCGCTGCAGATACTCTTAGCTGCGTAGCTGTATAGCTGTACCTGGCTAAGCTGTGCTGTTGCTATTTGCCTGTTTTATAGTTATAGATTCAACAAACTAGTGTACGTGGCTGGCCATTCTGTTTTTTTTATGTTTATGCTGATCTATCTATCGAGCTCTCTATCTGCCAGTTTGTTCCTATTTACTTAAATATGTTTCGGTTTGCTAAAGTTGTTTATTTTTCCCAATTTTTTTTTTAGTTTTTATTTTGAATATTCACAAATTACTTGTTGTTCGGCATAAAAGCGTCTAAAACCGCTGACATTTATAAAGCAAACAAATGTAATATAATTTTAAATTTAAAATTTTAAACTTTAGTATTATAAAGCACAACAGCTTCTTGCACATAACCGACCAAACTAAGTCAGGCAGCCCAAAGGAGTTTGGAAAAAAATTACCAAACTCAGCAACCTTAAAAAGGCGAACGGCAAAGACAAATGCGCGGGTTGTGTCCGGCAGCGTAGAAATAAGACCTTAAAGTCTTGCAAGTTTGCTCGGTGGCCACTACCCGCTGCTGCCGCTGCAGAGAGAATGCAAGATGAAATGTTACTAAGTTGGCATTAAAACTTGGACACCCAAAAAGCGAAAGTCATCATTCAAAATGTGTTATCCCGGCTGTGCTGCGGTTGTGTCTATGGCTCTGTTAGCCATTAGCCAAGTGTGCAAGACAGTCAATGTCTTCGTAGTTGAACTTGACATAGGCAAAAGGATAAAGTGAAGTGCGCACATCTGCTCGTCTGTAGTAGTCCACGTTGTGGACGTTCTACTTTATTTGT
>NW_024033304.1:0-8068 GCF_002237135.1 Teleopsis dalmanni
TTAGGACTGAAAATCACCTTTGTAAATTTTCATTTTTCCGGTATATGCCCTAGAGAAAGCATCAATCATTTCATTATCCGATTCACCAACAACATTATCAGGTGGCAAACATTATTATTCAGTAGGTATATTATTATTCAATGGGACACTTTTGGACACTTTTTGTTTCTGACCAGGTAAACTCATGAACAGATGAGAACTGTTCGAAATATGTGTTTTTATATTATTAAGATGTCAAATCAAGTAACAAAAATAAAAAACATTGAATTAATTTCTTTTATATATTTTTAAATAATTTTCAAAGTTAACCATGTGGTGTACCACACAGGTAAGAAATGGGATAAACTCCACGTGTTTTTATGTGTATTGTATACTTTTTTTGCTTTCTCGTGTCCAAGTTTCAGTTGATCCATTATTTTGTTTCTTATTGTCTGTTGTTTGTCTGTATGGTAATACATTGTAACGACACGGATTTTCCGTTTTGTTGTTATTATTTTGCTGGGGTGTCCTCAGCCTCAAACGTTTTCTTGCTGTTTGGTTGTGTTTTGCTTACTTTCCCGTTTGTTACGTTTCTTGCTTTCGTACTGTTGCTCAAGTTATGTACTTTGCAAATTTTGTGATCCCTTTGCAGCGAATTCTTTTGACGTTTGTGATTGTTTGTTTACCATTTTATAAAAAGCGCCGGTGCTAGTGTTTTATCGCGTTTTTAATTATTTATAAATAAAATATTATATTTATTTTAATTATTTATTATTATTTATTTATTTAAGTCAATTTACTAGGATAAATAAAGAAGGTATGTATTTATTTTTTATTAAAATAAATTTCTCTATTTATTATAAATTTATTTTCTCGCAGTTTCAGATTATTTCACGTGTTGCAGTTGCGTGCAGGCTAGAGTAGATTTTGGTAACTTGCTTATCATTTAATATTAAACAAAAATAAAAGAATTTTTATTTCAGAAATAGTACTGCGTTATTGAGGTTATGTAGGTTGAAAATTGGCACAAATTTCTGCTGAGATTAAATGCTTAATGCAAAAGCAACATCATTCACATGTTGATCCCAGTCTCTTTGATTTTCTCCAATATAAGCCCTTACTATTTGTAGTACAGAACGGTTCTCTTTTACTAGCCTCAAGCCAACGCTACAGGGCGAGTAAAATGCTGTTTTGATAAGGTTCATTCCATATTTACCTAGCAGGTTCTTTTAAGTTTCTGAAAGAAATTGTTTGCCATTGACGTCTTCTGTATATCTATGTGTTCTGATGAAGGGGAACCATGTACTCGCTCTATCAAATTTTGAATTATCTCCATGGGCACCCACAACTTCCATGCATCACCTTTCTGGATTATATCTCCATTACGAAATTTTATTCTTTCGTACACGTAACTATTAGAAATACAGAGATCAGCAAATTTATCTTGTTCCTTAGCGATAGTTTGAATTAACTTTTTGTTTTCATCAGTGACAGAGTATTTGGATTCTAAATCTATCTCTAAATCTCTACTTGCTACAACAATTTCTTCCATATGCATATGGGATAACGCATCTAGCACCACGTTCTGGGAACCTTTTCTGTATACTATTCGGAAATCAAAGGGCTGTAGCTTTAGTCTACATCTAGCTAGACGACCTGACAAATCTTTTTGATTTATTAGCCATTTTAAGCTAGTGTGGTCAGTAATGATTGTGAAAGGCAGACCCTCTACATATGCTCTGAATTTTCGAACACTTAAGACAGCAGCATAGCACTCCAGCTCGGTTACACGGTAATTACGTTGAGCTTTATTGAATTTATTTGACAAATAAGCTGGTGGAGCAACCACTCCTGTATCATTGATTGGAAAGAGAACTCCTCTATCACCTTCCGATGAAGCATCATACTGTATATAAAAAGGTTTAGTGAAATGTGGATTAGTCAACACAGGAACAGTTACTAGACTATTTTTTAAGGTGGTGAAAGCACTGCTTCCAGCTTCAGATAATGTGAAATTTTTATATATTTTTATTTGTCAGATAATCATGCATCGGCGCAGCGATTGCAGCATAATGTTTTATAAATCGGCGATACCAGCCAGTCATTCCTAAGAAGCGTCGCTGTTTAGGCGTCTTTGGTTCTGGAAATATTTCCATGGTCGCTACTTTATCAGGATCAGTTTTTATTCTATCCTACTATGTAGCATAAATACTTAACTTCTTAGTAGCAAAACTTACTCTTTTCCACATTTATAGTAAGATTAGCTCTGTGCAGACATTTGGCCATCTTTCGGAATAATATTAAATGACTTTCAAAATCAGTTGAACAGACAATAAGGTCATCTAAGTAAACAAACACATTCTCACGTAATGCCGCGGGTACCACTTTGCCCATTAACCTATTATACACATTCTTTGAGCTGCCTTACACAGTCTAAAGGCCATGAGCAATTGGTAGAGCCGTCTTCTTGGCACCGTAAATGCGGTCTTCCATCTAGACTTCTCTTCTAGTGGAAATGACCAAAACGGATCATACAAAGTAATAGCTGATATATACCTGGTCTCTTGTAAACTACTGTAGGAATAATTATAGTTATATAAGTATTATTGTAATTAGATTTAAGAGATACTAGACTTAAGAGATGGTAAATAGATTTAAGAGATTGTATTTATATTTGCCATTTTGTAAGCAGCAAATAAAGCTGCAAGCCAGTACCAAAAAGTTTAACATGATTAGTAATAAATTTTTTTTTTTAAATCATCCCTTTAGTTATACAACTGCCAAGATTTGGCATCTAGTATATATTTTTACATAGTGGAAATTAAAATAATAATTCAAATCAATATTAAGAATTACAAGTATAAACTATTAAAAATAAATAATAAGAACTTGTGTTAGTTTAATAGTATAAGATAAATATAAGTTTTAGTAGAAGTAGATGAGTCAATAAATAGATTAGGATTGTACTATGAACATATTAAATAGTTATGAATCATTATATTGCTAGTTCTGATGGATATATGCGTTTCAATAGTATATTATATGTGGCTTCATCATTTGGTAGCTGCCTTATTTTTGGGTTAGGATGGAAACGTAATCTGTCCATATGACTTTTACTATTTTTAAGTCACGATGAATGTCGTAGTTTGAGATGTACCAGTCAGCGTTAATGATAGTCCTAAGTATTTTTGATTGTAGTCTTTGCAGTATTTTTAGGTTAGATTTGCTTGCTGTGTCTCATATTTCGGCTCCATATTTCCAAATTGAAGCGATTATCGTTTTACATATTAGAATTTTGTTTTCCACTGTTAATTTTGATTCTGAGCAGAGTAGCCAGTACAATTGTCCAAAGCGACGCTTAGTTTCATTACTTTTAGCTTTGATATGGTCATTCCAAGTTAATTTGCTATCTATTGTAATACCAAGGTAATTTGCCTTTGTGCATGTGAAGACTTCATCATTGTTAATTTTTATACGTTTTAGGTCATATTTTTTATTCGTGTAGATGACGTGTACTGTTTTAGTTGTATTTATTTGAGCTCCTCATTTGTCGAACCATTCCAGCGTTGCGTTTAAGTAATTCTGCAAGTTGTTTGTGGATTTGTTAAAGTTTATATTAGCGGCAATTAGTGTTGTATCGTCAGCAAAAGTTGGTATCTTCGAGCATCAGAAGGTGTCGGGATATTAGCCGTGTATAGCAGGTAGAGTAATAGACCTAGTACGCTTCCTTGAGGCACACCAGCTTTCATTTGTTTAAAATGAAAGTATCTATTTTGTAAATAGCTCTTCATTATGAGGTAAAAGTTTGTTGGAAGTAGCTAAGATAATTTGGTTAAGATACCGCCATGCCAAACTCTGTCAAAAGCCTTTGCAACGTCTAGATATACCGCCGAGGAAAATTGTTTTGTGTCAATATCACTTGTTATTTTATTTACAACTCTGTGGACTTGTTGTATAGTCGAATATTTTTTTCGAAAACCGAATTGGTGGTTAGGAATACGTTTATCTTTGTGAAAAATCGGCTCTAGTCTTTTTAAAAGTATTTTTTCAAATATTTTTGACATAACTGGTAATAGCCTAATTGGTCTGTATGAGCTTGTGAAAGTTATGTCATTTGGTTTGGGTACAGTTATTATTTCTGCTACTTTCCATACTTTTGAAAAATACCTAAAGTGAAGAGCGCAATTAAACATATTTCTCAGACATACAAGTGCTTGTTGACGCAGCTCAGTCAGAATCTTTCCCGTAATACCATCATGTCCCGATGATTTTTTTAATTTGATCTTATATTTTATAGTATTTTTAATCTCTGTTATAGAAACTTTCTTTATTTCAATATTTGAAGTAAAGCTGCTCTGTGTTACGTCGCTATCTTACTGTTTTGGGTTACTAAACGTAGCTTCGAAATAGGCGACAAAAAATTCAGTTTTTTCGGAGTTGGTTCTAGCTCAAGTCCCATTTGCTTTCCTCGGAGGTGGTTGATGCATTATAGAGTTGTTAATATTTTTAGTTGCTTTCCATAAGAAGTAGTTGGTGGATTTGTCAGCTGTCGGGTTCATTATGCGTTTTTGTAGGTTTTCATTTTTCTCATACAGTAGGAGGTCTTTAAGTTCTTTTCTTAGTTTGTTTAAGCGTTTTTTGAGTTCGGGGAACCGATTTACTTGCCACTGTTTTCTCAGTTTTCAACGTTTGAACAACGTTTTGTATTAGTGTTGGAGTAGAATTTTTCAGGGCGAAAGCAATAATATCGCTTAAATATGCAATCGCGCTTTCGATTTCGTCTTCAGATTTCAAGGCAATATTTAGAGTCAGGTCAGTATTAAGAATCTCTCTAAATGTGTCCCAACATGTTTTGCAATTATATATTAATTTTGTCCTTAATATGTTTAGTTTTGGTTCGGATTCATATAATAGCATAATTGATAAGTGATCAGATGATTAGTCAGATGTAAAATGTACTTACTGTAAGAAATCGTTTATTTATGTTTTTAGTCACGAAAAAGTCAATCACGTCTGGTATTTTGATAATATGTGTATGCCAGTACGCAGGTTCACCTGTACTTAAGATGTCTGCTTTTTTGTCAAAGACAGCATTATGTAAATTTTTTCCTTTAGTGTTTGTAATTCTTGAGCCCGACAAAGTATTTCTTGCATTAAAGTCTCTACCAGGTATGTATCGATTACCAAGAGTATTAAGGTACTTTAAGTATACATTCTTCGAGTTATTGTATTTCGGAGGACACTATATAGCTGATGCTGCATTGTATAAGCATTGTATGTTTTGTTTAATAATTACTGCTGTTCCGCCATGGGCATTGTTGTCAGAATGATTTGCTTGATATATCGAATTGTTAGGAATTTTGATAAAACTTTTTTCTGTGAAGTGGGTCTCTGATACTAATAGTACATTAATTGCGTTGACGTTTAAGTATGTTCTCAGTTCTAGTAATAATTTGCTGACACCGTTTGCTTTCTATGCTACTATTTTCAAGTCATTATATTTACCCATTGATTTTCATAACTAACGCCGTTAAAATGTTCATTATTCCTGACATTTGTGTTATCAATGTCTTTATCATATCCTTTAACTCTGCGAGTTCTGAGTTGTTAGAGTTTGATTCAACAGGTGTTTGTCGTGTAACTTGATAACGTCAACATATGGAAGATGACGTTTGTGTTTTGTGTGGTTGCATTTTTTATTGAGTTAGAAGATTGTTGGTGGCTTCTTTGAACGGTTGACACTTTTTCTCTCAGGATAGGATATCGTTTGATATCGTTTTAAGTGATTTGTTTACCTCACATCCCTTGGAGTTGGCTCTATGCTTTTCTCCGCATAAAGTGCAGCTTATGTTTTCAGTATTTCCTTTTGTTGGACAACTGGCTGTTTTATGATTTCCTGCACATTTAACACAAACTGGTGACTTGGTGCTGAAATTTTTTGTGTGCCCATATTTTTGACAGAATATTGAGGTATAATTTTTGTGGGTGAAACTGGATTTTGCTGTAAAACAAATACTGAATTGAAATTTCTTAAATTTCTTTATTACCATCTTTACATGTTGTGTTAATTCTAGAGAGAATATATTTAATGGCCTCTTGGTTCGGGGCTGTAATACGTTTTGAATATTTATAATTTCATGACCGTTCTCATAAAGACTTTTTTTAATTTCATTTGTATCAACAGAGTAGTGCATACCACGGAGGAAAATCTTACAGCCTCGTTTTTCCTTTGGTTTATAGGTGTAATATTCAGTATTTTTTTCTTTTAAAAGTTTTATTATGCTAGTGTAATGAATTGAGTCAAATAGTTGCAGTTTACTTAATTTTGTGGTAGAACTTTTATATCATATTTACAGTTTTCTAGTGAGTTTAGTGCATTTATTAAATTGCTAAATTGTTGGAGTTTTTGGACGTTTATTGGAGGAGGTTTACGATTTTTGTTCCTGTATGAGTGTTTTCGTGTTTGTTCCACTGTGAGTTTGTACGTTATCTTCATCTTCTTTTAGGAGTTCAAATCTGTTTGTACTTGGGTTGCGTAGCCAATATTCTTGTAATGTTGTTTGTGCACTGCATTGATTTTTATTTTTTGTTTTTTATTTTTGCTGTTTTCTATTATAGGTTTAAGTGGAGATTGAGTGTTTCGGCTTCGTTTTAATTTTTGTTGATCTGCATTTGCGTGATTGTTTGTTTTGTTAGTATTACTTTTGTTTATATTTTGCACTAATTTGCTAGTTGATGGACAAACTGTTGATTTCAACGATGATGCGATGCTATTTGGTTTTGTTGATGTTGTTTTTGTTTGTACAGAGTTTACTGACATTATTGGGTAAGAAGAAGTTTAGGTAACTGTTGTTGTTGTAGTTGTTGATAAATTTGATGTTGTTTGAAGAAACATATTTGTTGAAAAGGTGTTTGTTGGAGTAGAACATTTTTCGCTCCAAGAGAGCTTTTTATTTGCATTTTCCATTACAGGTACAGTAGGAAAAGTTTGTTATTTCTTGAAATGTTTGTTTTCAATTTTATTCATTTAATTTAATTACTTAGCAAAAATTTATTATAAATACGATAATAGAGTACACGATTACACAATTACACGTAGAAGTACGTTTCAATTTGTGTAATTTTTGGTCGATGTACAATATTTTTTCGTATATAATTATTTCGAGTTTTTGTGCTTTATGTGCTGTCTCTATCAGCTGTTTATTTTAATGAGTGTGACGAAAGATAAACAAATTCACAAAATAGTTTTGCAAATTAAATTCACTTTGCCAAGAAAAAACAGTGTTAAATTTACAGAAAATAAAATTTTAAAATAAAAAAATAAAATATTTCAAAGACTTTTCTTTTTATATTGTGTTTTGTACAAAGTGTTTAATTACCTATGATCACTAATTATTGCATATGACACAATTTATATTCGATATGCCTCCTGTAAGACAAAGTAATTTAGGTAGAAGAACACGAAATACTATAAACCAAACTAATTCCCGATCTAATCATACTGCACAAGATCGTGACGTCCGAAATGAACTTGAAAGAATTCGGGTATCACAAACTAGTGAAGCGCGAGCGGGACATTCAACTCATAATCACGCAAGTTTGAATCGAGCTGCTTTCAGTGACGATGTGTCAATTGACTATAGTAACTATCAATGTGTTGCTATTGGATCAATGAACTCGGTTTACTCACATTGTAAGGCATTGAAATATAAAAACGAAGCCAATGGATTTTTGCGCAAATGGCAAAGTGCGATCGAAAAAATCGAATTATTGCTAATTCCAAATTGGTCCAGGCGTTGTTGAGTTATGCGATTATCAACACATTTTTCGATTTATTTTTACATATAAGAAGACAAGAACATAACCAGAATACATGAGTTTGTGTGTTGTAATAAGTTGTTGATTATTGTAGGTATGCTTATTAAATCCCCATGACTTCCTTTGCAGATCATTATCTCAACAACCCAAGCGAGCCACCCACTTTTTAAATATTTGTCACCTTTAGGTTTCTACTGTCCCTTTAGACTATTTTCCAATCAAGTTTGATCCCCAAGTTCGCCTCTTGGTTTGAAACCCTCTGGCAGACATC
>NW_024033305.1:0-8067 GCF_002237135.1 Teleopsis dalmanni
ATTATTGGTGTTGTCAATAATATTAATTCCAGTCATATCTCATATATAATTAATTATCGTATGTGGTGTATGCATAGTAATCATATAAATATATTAGTAGAATATCGTATAAAGCCATACCCAAAACGAATTATTTCAAAACGCTTGCTTAGGATTGATATAGTTTTTATAGCCTTTGACATTTTATTTGCTTTGTCAAAAAGATCACGTCAAGGCATGATTTTAATTTATCTAATTTCGTAAAATAAATCAAAAAAAAAAAAAACGAAGACTATTTAAGTTAAAAATATACACAAAAAAGTTAGTATCGTCGTTAAAAAAAAAAATAAAAAAATAAAAATAAATTAAAAGCATTCAGCAATAAAATAAGGGTTTTCATTACTAAAACAAAGACCAAGACAAGGTTAAGTAGTTTCATTTTCTTTATCAATGCAAATGCTTGAAAATTGACAATAATTTTGCACATTGTGTGAAAAAACAAAAGGAAAACTGATGTCAAATAGCTGACATTACAAATAAATAAAAATAAATTAGAAACATTCCCAACTTGCACAGACAAATTAATGTGAACAAGTACCAGGAGCTGCAGGATAAGAAAAACTGAAAATAATCAAACAAATGAATTGCAAATGGTGTCCTTGTTTGACATGAAAATAAAAAAAAAATAAAAAAAATATTGAAAAAAAGTGTCAAAAAGAATTACTGAGCAAATATAGCTGAGAGGCATAAATATTTTTGTTTTAAAGGACACAGGACTATCACGTTCATGTGCTTTAATTAAAATTGAACAATCCTGTGTTTGAAAATGAAATTTTTCAGAGTTTTACTAAAATTTTTTTTTGATCTTTAATTGTTTTTCATTTACATATGCTTTACTGTGCTTCATTGACTATTATGGTAGTTGGTTTTTAAAGAACAACGTTGTACATCATTTGCCTCTTGATGCAGAAATCCTTAAAACAAAAAGATGGTTTTCTCTACGAATTTGTCTACTCAAGTCGATGAAATTTATTATGCTTCAAGATTCTTTATCACATAGAGTTGCTAAAAAAGATGTTAGTATATATGTGTTAAGTATATGTACTAATTAATATATGTGTTAATTGAAAGTTAAGTTCTCGATAATCTTAGCCTCGAGTTCTATATACCTTTTGATCAAAAAAGAGCGAGAGGCCTACTTTTGAATTCTCGTGCTTATCCAATCGGTAAATTTTTATTATTTTCACGCTGGCAACACTATTATACACATTCTGCCATTTTGTTTGGCGTCCATACAAAAAGTAGAAAAATTTTGGTGTGTTATGTTATTAATGATCGCTATTTTATTATTTGGTTATTTAACTAATGCGTAAAATATTATTTGAGCTTTAGAAGTTTCGGGTATTCTCATATTCCAGTAAGTTCGTTGGGACTTATTTACCTAAATCATAGCTACCCATTTAAAAGTATTTGAAAACCATATTATGTATAAGCGTTTGCTGTTATTATGTCTTCTCTTTTCTTTGCTTAATGAAATCCGAGTTAGTGCCTAAGGTACTTGTGATCACTTTTGTGATCTACTAAAATAAGCACTCCGTTGAGTTCTGATATCCAGTATTCTTTTTAAGGTCAATTTACTATACAAAAGTATAGCTTAAAGCCCAGCATATCTTCCTGACAGAATATATTACATATTGAATTTGATTTAAGAGAGTGCAGTTTTGAATTAATGAGGTATTATTCTTTGAGTAATTCGAATATATTCATATGGCTTGATTATTTTCCAATATTTAAAGCAAAACAGATCTGCTTTCATTTAAAGTATTCGATTGCATAGTTCAAATACGAATATGGGTCATTCTTTTACAAACCGGACGGATTTTGGCAAAAAATGACCTCATGATCTCTGATTTGACCTTGACTTGAGCTTTTTTTTATGAGCTTGAGATATAGCCATTTGAAAATGTGTCTACTATGCCAATTCTCAAAACCCCATGGGTCCATATCTCCTAGGAAAAAAATTACAAAATTTTTTCCCGAGGTACGGGTCTTCTTATTGTATGAAAGGATCTCATAAAAAAAATTTCAGCCAAATCGGAGATCATGAGGTCAAAAAGGGGTCCGAGTTGTAAAAGAATGAATACTTTAACTACTTGAACAACGTGCTTAGATATGTTTAGAATACTATATTTTTCATATAATTGAAAAAGTTTATTTGACAATAAAGTAATAATTATTTGTAAAAATTTGACATTATTTAGTAAGACAATATCAGCTATAAGTAATTTTTTATTCCAATGCTTCTCTTACACTTTTAATTTTTTTTAAGTAGAACATTTCTGTCTTCAAGATATGCTTCCGATTCGGAAGACACTTCTTTATTTTACAAAAACTTTTATCTAATGAAATTCTTTTCTAAACTTTTTTTAGTTAATAAAATGGTTTATTGTATTAGTGAAAAATTACACTTCATTTCTTTATTTGGACTTAGTTTGTTTCAATTACTTGTCTTGCTCAATCCAAGTTTTTGCACACCCTCTACTTAGTTTCACTGGGCACTAACCTCACTCTTTTGGAGAAGATTTTGGTGTGGATGGTGGTACACATAATATAGAATAAGACAATTCTTAAATATCATAAGACAACAATAATCAAATTACACTGAAATTAACAGCTGTTTTTTCTGACTTAACATGACTTATATTTATGAAAAATATAAATGTCTACTAACACTACTACAAAAACGTTTAGATTACTCTAAAAATATTCGACTGAGTGACAAAATTTGAGAGATCGAGAGTAAATCTAGATTGAATTTAAATTCAACAATCGAAAACGTCATTACTTTTCAACTAATATATTCAAATTTTTTTTGCAGGTACAATCTGAAAATAAAACATATATTTATTCAAATATGAAAATCTCTCCAAAATCTAGAAAAGGTTCTAAAAAAGGTTCTGAAATTGGAATTTAAGAAGAACTTTTAGAAATTGTGTAAATATTTGGCTTAATATTAATTTAGTTTAATTAAATAGGTTGATATTATACAAAAACCCATTGGTGTTTTTTTATGAACTAATAATTAGTTCCTAGAAGTATCTTCTACTCTATTGTGTTTGATATAGAAATTTATAGAAATTGTTCAGTTAAATTCAGTAAAATTAATGTATAATTTTTTCAACAACACTGACTAGACTTTTGCTATTACATTTAAATTATATTCTCATTATATTCTTATTGTATTCTTCTTCTATTCTTATTATATTCTCCTTGCTTGGAAGTTAACTCTCATCATGATGTTTTTATTTTACATACAAAATGCATTTTAACACACAATTTTCTTGCTTTTATTTAAAAAAACTTTTATTGTATTTAGTTTCGTTTGTTTTGTATGCAATTTTATTTACATTTCATGTAAACGAGATGCATCTTTTTCTTTTCTTCTTCTTTTGCAATAATGAAGTAAATAAGCCATTTACACTCCATAGAACTTTAGTGCATTCCTTGAATAGAACAAGGAACGTCCTTTCTCCATCTTTAATGCACAATTTAAGAATTTAAATTGTTGAATCTGTTGACAACTGAACTGTCAATTGTGCATGACAATAAGAGTTGTAGATACCAAAAAGATACCAAAAAAATATTAAAACCGTTCAAAAACATCAAAAATAAAGATAACATAGTAGAGAAAAACTTTAGTAATGAGTGAAAGAAATATTGAAATAAAATCTTAGCAAAAAATGGTTATCCTGGAGTATTAATGACATAGCAAAACGACCCTTAGATATGTTAATATCACAAACCCTGCCACTTCACAGATTTTCCATGATTCATCCCAACGTGGCAGCACAATGACACTGCATACGAACTTTCACAAATGATCAAATGTCCAGACTTAAGTACAGGCATGCAGTCAAAAGGACTGGACTCGTTTTGTTGGAGTGAACATTTCATTTGTCGAAATTTGGAAGAGAAAGCAAAAAAAAGTTTACTTAGCATATCATTTGCAGAAAAAAAGTAACTTCGTTAAAACACGTCAGGAGATAAGAGGATAAGAGTAATGTATGCAATCATTATAATCGTCTCGGGTTGACTTTGGCATATTGCAGTGTGGACAAAGCACTTTAATTTGCAATGTCAGTGTCATTTTACTCTGGCATTCTCTATTTGGGCTACAAGCAAAAGCAAAAGTTGCTACTGTCGGATTGCCGCCTTTCATATATTTTATTCAACAGTTTTACATTAGGTGTTGACCTTTGTTTCGACTAAGGGGTACGAATTAAGAAGAGCAAAGCAAATGTAGTTGAAGGACTACACATTTGCATTGACAGTTAATTAACCAAATAAGCAGGCAAATATATTCTGTTAAGGAATCCATTTATTTAGAGCTTAGGAATATTAAATATCACATATAAGAGAAAACATATCAGCGGACACATAAGCTTCAGAGTGTATATGTTATTTATTAATTAATTAATTTAATTTAAGGAATATTGGTCTTATATTAAATTAATATTTAACGTCCGTTTTGATGTATGAAAACAAATACTTAATAAAAAATATTAATTATATCGAACATTAGGTTAGGTTAGGCTAGGTTACTGGGGCGTCCGAAGACTCACTTAGACCATGAGGTCCATTGTGATACCCTAAGAATTTGACACCTGTCCCTATAACCACTTGGTATTGGCTACAAAGCCATTGACACGAGCTATGGAAATAGAATCTAGCTCTCTTAATGAATAGAAAAAGTGTGACCCTAAGTAGGATAGTCTATGTCTTGCGAAGGCAGGATATCGAACATTATAACAACAACTTTTTATTATTTTTAGTAATATGTATGGTATTTTTGAGTGTTGTCTAGGAGTTATCTTGGAATTAATTATTATATTTATTTATTCGTAAGTAAATTTTTGAGACTGCAAGTAAGAAGGGTTGAACTCAGAGTCAGTGTTCATAATACAACTGACTCAAATCTATACTTGACTTATATGATTGAATTTAGAATTTTGGTAACATTCTGTAGAAGCTCACTAATTAATATGCTTGCTGTATTATATTAGAGCAAAATCATAAACCAGCTGTAGAATAATTGAATTAATTAATTATATATTTATTTGTTAAATTTCAATACTATTTTCTTGTAGAGGCATAATTTATCGCATGCTTTTATTACTCCTTCTTGAGTGACTCTTTCTTACCTTTTGTTGAGTATGATTTTAATAAAATTTTTTAAATTTTGATCTATTGTTTTTTCCACTTTGCAAAAAGTACCCGAAATTTATAATTCGAAAAACGCATGTCGAAAATACTGCAATAATTTTTTTTTTTTTAAGTTGGTAGTACTGTATGGTATTGATAATAACATCCCAGAAGTTGGTACCCGTTTCTAAAGTTCTATTAAGCAATATCTTCATATCAGTCTATTTTGCAAGGCATTCGTAGTGGAAGACTTTTTGTTAAAAAAAGCAACGAAAGCATTCGATGATGTGCCATAACCACTTCACATGATACAATATCATGTGAAGTGATACTGTTTTCTTTCAGAATCTAGTATGCCTTCCTTCCATATACCTGGACGCCTTCCCTATAGTTGGTAACTTTAAAGTAGTTGCAATCTATAAAAGAAGATTTGTTGAAGAAGTTGAACACTTAATTTGAATACGACAAAATATATTTATGGGTACATTGATTTATCTAAGAGAGACTTTTTACATATGCTATGGTTATTTGTGGATCTTCATTGTCACTGATGTAAGGCTTGTAATCACAAATTTACTTGAAGAGTGAGGAGTTAATTTTCAGATAAGGGCAGAAATATCATAAATGGAAAAAAATTGTTTTCGTTATTAAATAGTCCTAATGCATGATTAATAATTAATATAAATATAATATATGTAAATGTAATAAACTAGTATATGGGTATAAATATAATATTTTGATACCTTTTGAGTGAGACTTTTAGAGAGTTCTTCAAACTCTTTTCTCCTTTCTGGCTACTAACTAACGCGCCGGAGGCAATACTATTTGCATCTTTAAAGTTTGATCAAGATATAATCAAGAATCAATTAGAGTATTAGAAAAAATTTCTTGGTTTAGCTATTTCGGTATACTAAAATCTATTGTTGCACAACATCCGCTTATGAAACTGTAATCGTAATACAAACATCTTAGCTGTACAGAATTTGTTATCATAACAATTTATAGTTTACTATAGTTTCAGATTTTATAGATATGAAAATAATTCAATCTGTAAAGCTGATACATCTACAGAATTCATTTGAAAGCTGTTTCTTTTTTTCGAATATATTACTTCGGTACTCACATTAATAATGAAAAAGTAATTATTAATGCTAAAAAAGTGGATCACCACTTTCCTTCACTCTCTACAACATTTATACAACTGATATTCCAATATTAGGTTCCGATAGATTCCGATGACTCTGGGCTCTGAAAAGACTTTTCTAAGTTCCATGCTACATTGGGATGAATGACATCCTCAGGGACATCAAGATTGATCCCATCAAAAAATACAGAAAGGATAGAGCCCTAAAATTATTTACGAAAACTGACAGACTTACCAACACCGCTTTAACAAATCTCAGAATGGTTACAGGCTCCTCGGGGAGGTATGCAGATCTGAGGTCAATTATTGTTTAGTCTGATGAAGTGATAAACATAAATCCAGTCAAGGCGTAAAGAGCGGTTTTGAAAATACCTCGAGTTAAGAAAAAGTAGAAGTGCTTAAGTGCACTGGCTGAAATAGCTTCGACATAAAATGATATTAAAAGGTAGTCCATAAATGAAAAGAAGAGAAAATGGTCCTCTATAAATTTTAGTATTGATTTATTTAAATATTTTATTCTACTTTATTATTGTATATTATTAGAAAATAGAATATTCTAGGGTATTCTATTTATAAAAATATTTAATTTTATAGAAACTATTTTTGACTATATAAGTAATATATAGAACATAGAAGAACTTGTAGGTGAATTATTTTTTTAATTAGGGAAGATATTAAGTATAATAAAATACACATACATATATTCTGAAATGTAACTGTGCTTTTCTACTTCAAAAATAGAACCTTTCAGAATAGAACCTTTTTATAAAAAATGTATAATTTATTTAGAACATATTATATTTAATTTAATTTTGTTAAAAATATTTTGTTATACATATATTAAATGTTATAGATTTTTTGGATTTTCTATTTGCAAATATTTTTAACAAATATTTTAAATGAATTCCATTGTCTTGTATTTAAATTTGGACCAAATTTTTATCTATAAATATTATTCAACAACAACAACAATACTTATTATGAATACAAAATTTTGACAGAAAAAAGTTGAATAAAGTTACAGATTAAAAACAATGTTATTAAGATGAAATTATTCATTGGTCATCTTCTCCCTAAAGCACGAATATTTCTAAACATGAACTCATAAATAATTACGAAATACAGATGAAATGCTGAGAATATGGTGCATAGGAGAAGAAGTATCTCTTGGCCACAAATGGAAATTCATTTGACTTTACAAAAAAAAAAATGTTACGGAATATCTGAAGAATGGGATTTATTTAATTAGCATAATAAAAGGAATTAAAGTAAAGCTGTATAAATGTAAATATTTAACAATCTGAATGTACAACGAAATGAAAACAAATTCTATTGTTTAATGTTTGGATTTAATATTTATGATATCTCACATACAATAAAATATGTTCTCATTTTACACCAGTTAACAAAATAAATATTAAAGTATTTTTACTTTCGTTGGTACATTGCACTAGTAACAGATCGGAAAAAGAAAAACACCTTCAAAAAGTAACAGAGAGAGAGAGGAAGATTTAAGCAAGCAGTTAGTGTTGAACCAATCGATGTGGCATAAGATTGACTTCAATCATAAGAAGTCATTGTAGTAACAATGAATAAACCTAAAGAACATTAACTGGCTTTTGAGATTTTTAAGTATAGGGTCTCTTATTATAGCTTGGTAAATCTATTTGGCGCTTTTCTTAAGCAGACAATATATTACATGTCTGTATAAGTAATACCGGATAGGCACTTTAAGGGTCAAC
>NW_024033306.1:0-8060 GCF_002237135.1 Teleopsis dalmanni
TGATGAAACGGCCCCATCTGAAAGAAATGCACAAGAAGAATCGCATTGTTTTTGCTAAAAATCATATGCATTGGATCAAAGAATGGCACTCGGTTATTTTTTCGGACGAGAAAAAATTTAACTTGGACGGGCCAGACAGTTTCAGCTCTTACTGGCATGATCGTCGCCAAAACAATCCCATAAAAATGAGTAGAAACTTTGGAGGCTGATTTGTCTTGATATGGGGTGGCTTTTCACTCCATGGAAAACTTACTTTGTGCTTCATAAATACAAGAATGAACTCAGAGAAGTACACTGAAATGCTGAATGACGTTCTTATAAAGTTTCTGGAGGAACACGCCGATCGGGATCTAATTTTCCAGCAGGATAACGCCGCCATTCATGTGTCCAAGCTTTCAAAGTCTTACTTCTCGTCGAAGCAGATAACGATAATGAATTGGCCAGTAAGGAGTCCTGACCTAAAACCCATTGAGAACCTATGGGGAATAATTTCACGGAAGGTCTATGCCAACGGACGTCAGTATTCCACAGTGAGTGAGCTCAAAGCATCAATCCAAGAGGCTTGGGACAAAATCGACGATGTGATTATCAAAAAATTGATAGATTCGATGCCAAATCGAATTTTTTCAGTTATAAACCAAAACGGAGGAATTATAAAGTATTAAGCATTGTCAAAACTGTGAAAACTCTTTGATTTCTTTTGTTTAAACATAGTGCGCCTAAGAAAATTGCGCGTTTATTTTGCCTTATTTTTGTGTTTTTGTACATATGTAAGAAGAATGACTGATATGAAATATATTTCTTTTTTGTTTTTTACTATCAAGCACTGCTTTTTCTTTTTCAACAAAAAAAACATTTATATTCGAGTTCGTTGTATCATTTTTGAAAAAATATTAAGTGCGTCTAAGTAAATTGCGCTCACTATATACAACTGTACACTATATTTATAGTACTTCGAATCAAAATTTTTTAAAAAAATATAATAAAATAGAATTGTTATTTTATTTAAAAAAAACTGCATCAATCGATACAACGAATTAAAAAAATAAATCTGATGATATTAAAGAGAATAAGAAGCAACAAAAAGGTAGCTACCGTGAAACAGCAAGCAGTGCATCATCCCGGAAAAAATCGCAATACAACATATCTATTAATCTATAATCTATCTATTAGTTCTACGACTAATAAATTATACAACAATTCATGTAAGTGAGATGCTCATTTTTTTATATTTTTTATCATTATTTTGAATAAAATAAATAAATGATTTATTAAAACTGTCGACGAGGATTAGACAACCACTTATAAGCTTAAATTGGATCAGTGTTATAACTGGAGGGACCAATATAGTTAATTATATGTGACACGGTTCTGTTGCAGTTAACTTTTTTTTAGATTTTGGTCATTTGAACAATTATATATTACAACAACTAAAGATTTTTGAATTCTAAATTAAAAATGGACGCTGAACAGCTAGGTAAAGTAATTCAAGCTGCAATTGAAGCTGCACTAGTATCACAAAAACGGGATTTTGATTTAAAAATAAATGATCTTACTAAGCAGTTAGCGGAATGTAAGACGGAGTGTCCTATAGAAGTTTTTAGCGAAGCGGAGATACATCCGAACGTAAAGTGCGAGGAATCTCTCGATGTGGTGAAGTCTTTGCCCGAATTTGATGGGCAACAGTGTAATTATGTTTCGTGGCGTCAAGCTGCGCATACTGCATATAGGTTGTTTCAAAACTTTGAGGGTAGCTCAAGGCATTATCAAGCCTTAGCTATCATAAGAAATAAAATTAGAGGTTCCGCAGACGCAGTATTAGCATCCTTCAATACAGTGTTAAATTTTAAAGCTATTATTGCGCGTTTAGATTTCACCTACTCAGATAAGCGTCCTATCTACATTATTGAGCAGGAAATGTCGACATTAAGGCAGGGAAATTTATCTGTTTTAAAATTTTTCGACGAGGTGGAGAAAAAGTTAACACTTTTAATGAATAAAGCTGTAATGACATATGAGGGCGAAGTAGCAAAAATAATTAATGAAAAATATAGAGCAGATGCTCTTCGAGTATTTATTTCTGGTTTGAGGAAACCACTTTGCGATATTCTGTTCGCTTCCCGACCAACCGATCTTCCATCAGCTTTGGCATTGGCTCAGGAAGTAGAAGCAAATCATGCACGTTATATCTTTGCGACAAGTTTCGCTAATAGGGACGAAGAGGTTTTAAAATCTAAAACCAATTTTGGAAATAGGCCCAATTCTTACAGTCAACAAAAAAACCCACATTTTCATAAAAAAAATAATGAGGCTTTTAAAAACAACGCCCCCTTTGAAAATCTAAACGAGTCTAAACCAATGGATGTGGATCCTTCCACATCATATTTTCGTAGGGCAACAAATATTCAAAATAACGTAAATAGAAATAACTCACAACAATTAAGAACTGGTTTCGGGGAAAACAAAAGAGAACTTAAAAGACCACCTATGTCAGATAGAAATACGGGACCCAAATTCCAGAAAATAAACCACCTTACTCAACTTAACCATGAAATTTATGACGACACAGCCCACATGCAAGTCTCTGATATTGATGAATTTAATGAGATTAATTTTTTAAGGGAAAAGTCAGCTCTTTCTTGGATTTGTAAAATCATAGGCAACACAGGGAGAAGCGTAAGACTTTTAATAGATACAGGTGCCTCAAAAAATTATATAAAAATGTTACCAGAATTGAAAGACATCAAACCGGTGTCTTCCCCATTTTTAGTAAAATCGATTCACGGCTTTAGCCAAATCGTAGAGAAGTATAATTTAAATATTTTCGGAATTAATTCAGATTTTTTTATTTTGCCACACCTGGCAAATTTTGACGGGATTATCGGTCTTGACCTTTTAACAAAGGTAAATGCAAGAATAGATTTACGTCAACAAATAATTCAATACGATTTCGGTGTTGAAAAAATTTTATTTTTAGACTGTGAAGATGTTAATTTACTTAAAATCCAGAAAGAAGAAATTCCTGCAGCAGTGAGGGAATCATTCTTAAAAATGATCAAAAAGTTTAGAAATGCATTCGCAGACCCTAGGGAAAAGCTTCCTTTCAATACAAACATCGTTGCTACGATCAGAACTATGGACCAAGACCCGGTTTATTCAAAATTGTATCAATACCCAATGGGTGTAGCAAACTTTGTAAATGAGGAAATAAAGCAATTACTGGCTGATGGCATAATTAGACCATCTAAGTCACCTTATAATAACCCCATATGGGTCGTGGATAAAAAAGGTACTGACAATGAAGGTAATAAGAAAAAACGTTTAGTCATAGATTATCGAAAGCTTAATGCCAAAACAATTGACGACAAGTATCCCATTCCTAACGTTATGGTAATATTGTCAAATATGGGTGAAGCTCGATATTTCACTACCCTTGATCTTAAATCAGGGTTTCATCAAATAGAACTGAAGGAAAGCGACAGAGAAAAAACGGCGTTCGCCGTAAATAATGGTAAATATGAGTTCTGTCGATTACCATTCGGGCTCAAAAACGCGCCAAGCATTTTTCAGAGGGCCATCGATGATGTTCTCAGAGAGAAAATTGGTAAAATCTGCCATGTTTATGTAGATGATGTCATTATTTTTTCAAAATCAGAAGAACAACATGTTCAAGATATTCAATGGGTTTTAAAAGCTCTTTTCGATGCAAACATGAGGGTTTCGATTGAGAAATCAAACTTTTTCAAAACAGAAGTTGAATATTTGGGTTTTATTGTATCAAGAGGCGGTATAAAAACATGCCCAGAAAAAATAGAAGCAATTAAGAATTTCGAACAGCCCACCACGCTATATGCAATGAGATCATTCCTTGGGTTAGCAAGTTATTACAGGTGTTTTATTAAAGATTTCGCAAATATAGCTAGGCCATTAACAGATATTTTAAAAGGTGAAAATGGTAAGGTTAAGGCAAGTCTGTCAAAAAAAATCAAAATACAATTAAACGCCCAACAAGTTCAAGCATTCTCTAAATTAATAGAGATTTTAATTTCGGAAGACGTTATTCTTAGGTATCCTGATTTTAACAGAGCATTCGATTTAACTACAGATGCCTCTTCTTACGGTTTAGGAGCGGTCTTATCACAAGACGGCAAACCTATAACCATGATTTCAAGAACTTTGAAAGGTGGAGAACTGCATTTTGCAGCTAACGAAAAAGAATTATTAACCATTGTATGGGCTCTAAAAAATTTAAGGAATTACTTGTATGGTGTTAGCAATTTGAATATATTTACCGACCACCAGCCGCTAACTTTCGCAGTTTCTGATAGAAATACAAATGCAAAAATCAAACGATGGAAAGCTTTCATAGATGAACATAATGCGAAGCTACATTATAAACCAGGTAAAGAGAATAACGTGGCAGATGCTTTGTCACGACAACATATCAATGCGCTGGACAATAACTCAAGATCAGAAGATGCAACTATTCATAGTGTAGAAAAGGATTTAGGAACAACTGTTCTAATTAAAGGAAGAGTGGTCCATAAAGACAATCTAAAAAATAAATAATCGATTAAAGATTAAAATATAATTAAATTAAATTAAAGAAAAGATAAAATTAAAGATACTATATGACCATAGCTACAGAATTTGAGCAATTCACTGTAAGGGTCTTTCTGGTGTATCACTGATTTAAAAGCTGTCATAAATATCAAATAAATTTTCTCCAACAAAATGAGCATCTCGCAAAATATATGATTAGCTTCTTCAATCTTAAAAAAATAATGTAATTATTTGATCTAAGTAATATTTAATTCGTATATTCAACAAATAATTCATATATTAAACAAATATTATCATTAAATTTTATTATCAATATTATGATAAGCTTCTTCTATCTAAAAAAGATAATGTAATTATTTGATCTTATTAATATTTTATTTATATATTATACATAGTTATGATAGTTATGATTAGCTTCTTTTATCTCCAAAAAGAATGTAATGAATTGATCTAAGTAATATTTAATTCGTATATTAAACAAATAATTCATATATTAAACAAATATTATTATTAAATTGTATTATCATAGTGAATCGTGGACGACTCACACTTAGGAAGGGAAGAGTTATGGAACTTGAATATTTTGATTCTGTTCGAGAATCGAATATTAAGCTTAAGCTTACTTAAGTTTAAGAATATTAAGCTTTAGTAGTTAAGTTTGAGAATATTAAGCTTTAGTAGTTAAGTTTAAGAATATTAAGCTTTAGTAGTTAATATAATATTAAGTTAAACTTGTGAATGATTGGAACATCATCTCTAATCGTAATTATATGAAAATAATAAAGACTCCACTCCTTCTCTTTTTGGACTGGGGAACAAGAAAACCTAATTTATATATATGATATATATGTATATATATATATATATGTTTATATATCGGAATACAAATGATATTTGTAGCAGTTTTGTATTTTTTTTTTTGTAGAAATATTTTAAAGAAAACATGTACATATAGGAGAAACGGCACCAACACATCTTCGATTCTTCATTCTTATTGCACACTCTAAAAGCTTTTGTATGAAAGAGTATGTGAGGCAATAATTCTGAAGATGATGCATGGTTTTGTTTTTGTATATTTTTCACAAAATATTTGATTGCTTTTCTGCACAGGCAGTGCATAAATTCTTTGAAATTATTACTTCTTATTTTTCAAGCATTTAATTATTGGCGTCGTGTTAGTTGCCTACTTGAGCCCTTGCTTCCCTCTCTTGTCCTGTTTACAGTTATAGCGTTCGTACGGTTGTAGTCATAGACGAAAAAACCAAAACCAAACATGATTTGAAGCGCACAGGGTCATCCATTAAATAAGATGGATTTTATTAATAATATATTATTATTATTTCTTTTATATGTTTATTGTGTTTTTAAATAATTATTGAATACATAATATTTTAATGTATGTTTTATATGTTTATTGTGTTTTTATATTATTTATTTGTGTAATGTTATTTATACCTTATTTATGTACATACATATGTAAAACAAAAGTTGTATTTGTTACATTTACTTTATTTGTAAAACCGCTAATGTAGAATATTAGCACGTTAAATAATAACTGAAATCAAAAGTCATGATGTGTGCAAAATAACTGTGTCTTCTAAGTATTATTAAATAAACTAATATCGGTAGAAATTAATTGAAGACTGAACAATATTATTTATGTACAGTCAGCGACAAAAACCTACATACACCCCCATTTCTGCTAGCTCGTAAATCCAAAGACATAATAGAAAAAAGTAATGATACAGTTTTGTTTAGAACTGTTTTTTAATAATAATAAACAAAAGAAAATTCATTCATCAATATAAATTAACGAAGTTATTCGAAAAAAACCTAAAAAAATCATTGACAAAAGTCTACATACACTTCATTGATTGTTACATTTAGTCGATAATAATTTAAATATTAAACGGGAAAGTACCGTTTTTCATATTTCATGCTTGTGGCATGAGTCATACACTTATATAATGTACTTAGTTGTGCTTTGAGAGTGGTATTTAATTGACACGATGGGTCCACGAAAAGAAATTACAAGTGATATGCGAAATCTGGTTATTAAGCATAGAAATGAAAAAACACCTTATGGTAAAAATATCAAAGTTAGTAAATTTGACTCGATCAACAGTTCAGACGATAATAAGAAATTATAAAAATACTGGTTCTCCTGAAAATAAACCTCGCAGTGGCCGCCCAAGGATACTCATACGTAGGGATGTCAGCTTGGTTTTAAAAGAAGTTAACAAAAATCCGAAAGTAAGTGCCTTAAAATTAGTCGAACACATTGATAGTGCAACTAGGAAGCATAGTAATCTACGTCAAAGCTATTTTTCCTACTTCAGTTGCAGCTACGGCTCCCCAAAGCATAGCACTGCCACCACCATGCTTTACAGTTGGCATTATATGCTTCGGATTCAGTGCTGTTTTCGCTTTCCTCCAAACTTTAGCTCTCCAATCGCGTTCAAATATATTGAATTTCGATTCATCTGTAAATAAAACCTGCTTCCAGAAATCAAAATCCTTTTCTTTATATTGTTTGGCAAACTCTAAGCACAGCTTTCGGTTTTTTTCAGAAATTAAAGGTTCTTTGCGTGGTATTCTATCATGAAAACCGTGGCTGTTCAACGTTCTTTGTACTATACGTGGATTGACATGCTTTCCAGTTGCATTAGTAATGTGTTCGACTAATTTTAAGGCACTTACTTTCGGATTTTTGTTAACTTCTTTTAAAACCAAGCTGACATCCCTACGTATGAGTATCCTTGGGCGGCCACTGCGAGGTTTATTTTCAGGAGAACCAGTATTTTTATAATTTCTTATTATAGTCTGAACTGTTGATCGAGTCAAATTTACTAATTTTGATATTTTCACCATAAGGTTTTTTTTCATTTCTATGCTTAATAACCAGATTTCGCATATCACTTGAAATTCTTTTCGTGGACCCATCGTGTCAATTAAATACCACTCTCAAAGCACAACTAAGTGCATTATATAAATGTATGACTCATGCCACAAGCATGAAATATGAAAAACGATACTTTCCCGTTTAACATTTAAATTACTGTCAACTAAATGTAACAATCAATGAAGTGTATGTAGACTTTTGTCAATGATTTTTTTAGGTTTTTTTCGAATAATTTCGTTAATTTATATTGATGAATGAATTTTCTTTTGTTTATTATTATTAAAAAACAGTTCTAAACAAAACTGTATCATTACTTTTTTTCTATTATGTCTTTGGATTTACGAACTAGCAGAAATGGGGGGTGTATGTAGAGTTTTGTCGCTGACTGTAATTTATACCCATCATCAGTATTCAATATTTTTTATTAGTCAAACATACATACATATGTATATCCTTCAAACTGAAACTGAAGCTGAATTTTTTAACAAATTTCATTTCATCATTATTGCAATTTTTAACAAAATTTGAAGTTAATAGGGTCATCTATTAAAGAATATGGATTTTGACTAAAAAATTTATTAAATAAAATATACAT
>NW_024033307.1:0-8059 GCF_002237135.1 Teleopsis dalmanni
ATTTCTTGATACTAATTTTGGTAAGTTTATTGTCCTTGGTGGTAACAGGAAAGAAATGGTGGCGGGGTTTGGACTGGCATTGTTTTATTGTTACATACAGGTAGTTAGGTCGACTGATTCTTGGTGTTTTGGGATGTATCTAAAAAGCCATGATGATACATTGCCCTTATCGCCGTTGAGTAAATTTGTGGCCTGATGTTTATGTATTTCGATGCTCTCTGCCGTTTCTAATTTCCAGTTATCCCTTACATTTTTGATTATTTGGGCGTTATCCCTGTTGATGTGGTGATTTTCCTTTACTATATGTCTGGCGACATTTGATTTTATGTGGGGGTTTATTTTCTTCGGTGCTTCTCTTGCTTCCTTTAGGTGTTCTTCAAGTCTTACTGATAAGGGTCTTTTTGTTTGTCCGATGTATATTTTGTTGCAGGAGCCACATTTTATTTTGTATACTCTGCATTTTTCGAATGTGTCAATTAGATCTTTTGCGGAAGGTAATAAGTTTTCGAGTTGGTGTCGCCTACTGGAGTAAACTAAGTCGACATTGAAGACGGTGTTGTTGTATACTACGGCGACTCTTCTTTGTTTTGGTTTTTCTGCTGTCAATGTCGTCATGTTCCTGAATTCGTTGTTTAGCGTCGTTGTTTTTCTCAGTAGTCAATTCCAATAGCTTTCTATGTTGTTCTAACATTCCTGATAAAGCGTAGACAGTATGCAGTTACCCGAAGTAATTTTTTTCAATGATGAAAACCTATCTATTAAACTGCATTCTAATGTTTTGTTTGTTGTAGTTTAAATCACTATTTTACGAGCTTCCGGCAATATATTTAGTTCCAGAGTGTTCGGTTTATGCGGCCATAAGTTGGGTTGTAAACTTAACCAATCTGGCCCATGCTACTACAGATTGTTAGTGACAAGACTATTTCCGAATTGTCCCCTTGATAGAATGTCTGCTGGATTTTCCTTACCACGATCGAATCTCAAATATCCCTAAAAATTGAATGGATGTTCGAAACTATATTCGCTACAAAAGTGTTCCATTTGCTTGGATGTTGCTTTATCCAATTTAGAACAATCTGTGAATCCTTCCAAGCATAAAAATTTTTGTTATTGAAATTAAGAATTCTTTGTATACATGATATTAATTTCACTGGTAGTCCTACTGCACATAGTTATAATTATGACAATGTTACCCATTTTGTTGGAGCGACCTTTCTTTTTGCAGTTTGTCCGCAGGAACTTCATAAATACACAACTGCTGCATAAGCTGTTTCAGAATCGTCTGCAAATCCGTGTAATTGTAATGCATCATTTATCTTTTGTTGAGTCCATCTGGGTATTCCGATTGTTGAAATGGCTGGCAATTGTGTTTTGAATGATTATAGAACAGAATCATCCCATCCAATGGCTAATAACCATAGCTTTTGAATCATTATTTTGGCCTTTATTGTTATTGGCGCTAATCATCCTAAAGGATCAAATAACCTTGATGCATCACTCAATAATGGTCTTTTTGTAAATTTTGTGCTGAATGAGTTAATGTCGAGAGTAAACTCAAATTCGTCAATTTTAGGTAGGGCACCATCTTAGACCTAATACTTTTATATTGTTTCGCTCATTCAGGTTAAGTTTTAGCGTTTCTTCTCTATTTCCTTCCGGTATTTGCTAAAGTACTTCTGCATTGTTTGATGTCCATTTGCTTAATTTAAAGCCTCCTTTTTCAAGAACTCCGATTAATTGTTTTTGGATTGTTTTGCATTCTTCTATCGTCTCTCTTACTGTATTTTGATATTTCTTGCTTCCTAAATATACCATATGTAAGGCTATGGCAACCCTAACGAGAACGTGAGTGAGAAAATGAAACAGCAGTAGCAGTTATTGGTCGATCGCCGCGTGCTTCAGAAGTGGCTCCTTTACATATGGAATATTGAATATTGTATTTCCGTGTAATTTTGTTTACTTTATATAATAAAACGTCTTAAACATAGAAGAATGGTTATTAATTATTCTCTTACAAATCGGAAGTGGGATCGTACACGCAAAAACGTGAATGAGACTCCGCTGGACAAATGGGTGTGCGAATATTCGGCAACTACACATACAAGCGAAAGAAAAGAACGTATAAAATTCCTAAACGTGCGTGTAATGAAAAATCAGCGTTAGCGAAACGATATGAAATGAAACGTTTGCAATAGTAAAATCGAAACGAAGCAAGCAAGAGAAGCAAAAGGAAAAAAATATATGCAAATTGATATTAAAAGTGCGTGCTGTACGAATTACATATACAGAAACAATAATTTCAATTCGTTGTGAAATTTCAAAACGGTTAAAAACAGACAAAATGCCGTGCCTAAAGATAAACACTTTAAAGCTAATAGAGTTAAAAGAACGTCTGCTTGGAAAAGGGCTATCGACAGAAGGCCTGAAAATGAATTATTTCTGCGTTTAAGTGAAGCCTTCGGATCGGATAGTATCGAAATGGCCAGGGAAAACTTACGAAAGCAAATTACTGAACTACGGTAATAACGGTAAAAAAAAAATGTATTCTTAACATTTCTGCACCAAGTCACCGGTTTGTATTAAATGTGCAGGAATCATAAAACCACCAGTCCAACAAAAGAAAAATCTGAAAACATAAGCTGTGTCTTATGCGGAGAAAAGCATACAGTCAACTACAAGGGATGTGAGGTGTACAAATCACTTAAAATTAAACGATATCCAATCATGAGAGAAAAAGTAACACCCGTCTAAACAAGTGTTGTGTATAGCGCAACAAATGTAAACAAAAACAAACAATAAATTATTTTATGTATTTTTGAAAGTGCTTATGCACAAATTATTTTACATTAACCAATGTAATATGTAATGCGATCGCACACGGAAGAACCACCGCAATGCAAGTAGAATATGTGGTCATAGCAAGTATGCAATTGCTATTTGACACTTTTCTTTTCTGTGCTACTATTCTGCACATGTCAATACGACACACTTGAATGTGTCATAATATTTTCTAAGCATTGACGTGGGTCAACCTCTTTAGTGCCGCCGCAATTAAAATTATTAGGAAAAATATTTGTAAATTATTGTAAAACATTTTGTATAAATAGTTTGGAAAATTGTTAATAAAATTTAGATTTCAAACTGAGCTCTAGCAGCTTACACTAAATCTCATTTTTTATTTTTGTCTCGGTATTCTCGGATGCCTACTAATGAGCAGATTTCTTCCTGCTAATTATAATAAGAAGGAATTTAATAACTTCGAATGGAGTTCTTATCCTGAAGCAATCCAGGAATTAAATTTTAAATAATATAATAAACATTTTATTATATTATCATTACACAAGTCATCAACAATCTTTCGACACAACAAACAATGCAACCACTCAAAACACAAATGCCAACATCCCACAAACATTATCATATGCCCTTCCACCAGGACTCTTACAACTCAGAACTCGCGGAGTTAAAAGAAATGATGAAAACATTGATAACAGAAATGTTAGGAATGATGAACATTTTAACGGCGTTGGTCACAAAAATCAATGGGTAAGTTCAATGACTTGAAAATAGTAGCATGGAATGCAAACGGTATAAGTAGACATATCAATGAACTGAAAACTTTTCTGTACTCAAATTCGATCGACATACTATTAACCATTAACCTCAGAAATGCATTTAACTGAAAAAAGCTATGCTAAAATAGAAAATTACACAATATTTTAAACCAATCATCCCAACGGAAAAAAACACGGTGGAACTGCCATCTTCATAAAAAACTTTATAGTGAGCTCTGAATCAGAAAATCATAGTACAGAAGAAATACAAGCGACCACAATAATGATTGAAGATTCCCATGGTCTATTAAAATTGGCTACTGTTTATTGTCCTTCTAAGTTCTCAAATACCAAAGACACGTACTTAAATTTCCTCAAACCTCTTGATCAAAGATTTATAGTCGGACGGGATTTCAACGCAAAAAATACGCTATGGGGATCACGTTTAACAAACGCAAAGGGCAAAAATCTTCACACTGCACTGAATGAATACTGTTGAGTTTAAAAAAGTTTATTAGACTAAAATAAATTACAGAAAGAAATAGTTACAATGGATTAAAATAAACATTATTTTTTTTTTCAATACTCCCACTTTTTAGTTACATTAGGATACTAGAGAGTTGTTTTAAACCAATCTGATTTCTAAAAAATACAAATTTTTCTTTCGGAAGTGCTTTAGTAAGCCCGTCTGCAAGCTGATCACCAGATGCCAGATATTTTAATTCGAAAGCCTTTTCATTGTATGCATTTCTAATGAAATGATAACGTACATCAATGTGTTTTTTTCTTTTGTGAAATTCAGGATTTTTTACTAGACGAATTGCACTTTGGTTATCAATGCAGAACTCTATCTGCCCAGGATTCCCAAGATCAGACCAAAAACACTTGACCCAAAATAATTCCTTTGCTTCGCTAGCTGCTGCAATATATTCTGCTTCAGTTGTTGATAAAGAAACGCACTTCTAACGCTCAGAACACCAGCTTATTATACCTTTATCTACCATAAAAAGGAAACTTGAGGTAGATCTTCGAGTTTGCACATCACCTGCATAGTCAGCAGCACTGTAACCACGCAGATTAAGTTTGATATTACTCTGGTAGCAGATTCCTATGCCAGTCGTGCCATTTAAATATTTGATTATCCTTTTGACTGCATTAATGTGCGCTGTTGCTGGCTTCTCAAGATATCGACTTACGTTAGATACAGCAAAAGCTATATCTGGTCTTGTAGCTACTGCTAAATACATAAGACTGCCAACAGCTTCCCTATATGGAAAATTGACTTCTGCATGAGATATAAAATTACTCAAAATGCTTGCGCTGTCTGCAGGT
Source organism: Teleopsis dalmanni (assembly GCF_002237135.1). Lineage (NCBI taxonomy): Eukaryota > Metazoa > Arthropoda > Insecta > Diptera > Diopsidae > Teleopsis > Teleopsis dalmanni. The sequence continues at coordinate 4,887 of NW_024033307.1, forward strand.
GTAGCTACAATAGGAGAATTTTGCATTTTATATTTAGCAATTACCTTTTTAGTATAAGCTTCCTGACCAATGTAAATTGATCCATCAGCCTTTCGATTAATTTCAATCCCCAAAAAATACTTTGCCTCAAAAATTTTTATTTTGAACGCTACTTCCAACTGAGCCATCAAATTAGTTATAAGTTTACTATTTGTTGCAGCTACTAGACCATCATCAATATAGACAGCCATAATTATAGAACCATCATCACTATTGCTGATAAAAACACAAGGCTCATGCTCCGATACTTGCAACCCAAAACTTTGAGGAATTGCAGTAAATTTTTTATTCCAGCATCTTGATGCTTGCTTCAGCCCATATAAACTTTTCACCAGCTTACATACACGTCCACTGCCGTCATCGTAACCCATTGGTTGCTGCATGTAAATGTTTTCTTCTAAACTACCATTTAAGAATGCTGTCTTAACATCAAATTGCATAAGAGCCATCTTACATATTGCTGCCGTAACCAAAATACAACGTATAGAAGTAAACCTTGCAACTGGACTAAATGTTTCTTCGTAATCAACTCCATATTCTTGGGTGAAACCCTTCACAACCAACCGCGCTTTATGGCGATCAATATTTCCTTGAGCATCTCGCTTTAGTTTGTAAATCCACCGATTTTTTATTATTTTTTGATCTAATGGTGTTTCAACAAGATTCCAAGTTTCATTCTCAATTAATGACTCGTACTCGTCACTCATTACTGCTTGCCATTTTGCGCGATCATTTACCTGCATCGCTTCTTCAAAAGATTTAGGCTCCTCGCTTATCATTAGGGCTGCAATATGTTCCGAACCAGTTTTACTTCGAAGACGATTGGCAATGCAGCTCTTATTGTGGTTGTTCTTGTCATCATTGTTGAGAGCATCATAAAATACATTGTCCTCCGATATCTCATTATCATTACATTTTTCCACTTCTTCATATCCATGAAGTTTTTTATCAGATTTTGATTCACGTTCTGAGCTGTGATTTTGCGAATTATATTCTAGAGATGACTGTTCCACACCCTTAAAGCTTTGCTGTTGTCTGCATAATCAGCAAAAACACCTTTCCAGACTTTTGCATCCAGTTTGCGTCGTTTTTCATTAGGTACGTGCACATAAACTTCTTTACCAAAACTGCGGAGATGACTTATATTCGCCTGTTGTCCATACCACAACTCATATGGTGTTTTCTCGTTCACCGTACTAGTACCTGTACGATTTAATACGTAAACTGCGGTATTCACTGCCTCAGCCCAAAATTTCAAATCCATGTCATTAGCATAAATCATTGTACGTCTAGCTCCATTACCGTTCGCATCTCACGTTCGCATCTCACGTTCAGCACAGCCATTCTGCTGCAGAGTATACGGCACCGTTCTTTCATGCCTTACACCAAATTGTGCAAATATTTTGAGCAATTCATCATTAATAAATTCCAAACCATTATCCGTACGCATGCGCTTTATTTTTTGTTGATCAACTTTCTCCGCTTGCATCAAGAAACTTTTAATGACATTTGAAACTTCAGATTTCTCTTTCAAAAAATAAACATACCTGGCACCACCGATAGATTTTACTTGCAATGGACCACACACATCTACGAACACAGTTCCCCGCAGCTTGTTGACCTCACTTGACGTGATTGAAAACTGCTTCTGTGCTGCTTACCTAAAATGCATCCCTCGCATGTAAATTCCTTTTCCACAAAGCCAATATTGTTTTTATTCAGAATTTTCTTCACATGTGTTGCATTTTGGTGACCCATTTTTTCATGCCATATTTGCAAAGGTAAGTTGTCGGCAACTGCTACATTTAACATGATGCCTTCTGGAACCTTAATCAGCATATTAAATTACTTTCCTCTTCGAACTCCCACTGCAACAGTACTTCCGTCTCCTCTGACAAATTTACAAGTACTACTGTCAGAATGGAATTTATAACCACGATCTAGTGCCTTTGTTGATGAAAATAAATTATATTGGATGCCTAAAACATAAAGTACATCTTTCAGTACTTTCTGCACCCATTTATGACCTTCACTAACCAAAACGACAATATTTCCTTTACCTGCCGCTTTAATAGCACGTCCATCGCCAACCCTGACGATATCATTGTGGTTTCTCGAACTTTCAAACCACTCCTTTATATGACACATATGATCCGTTGCTCCTGAGTCAAGAACCCAATTATTTCCACTGTAGCTTGCATTTGTACTACACATTAAAGCTTCATAGCTTCTGCAATGATTTGCATTTGGTTCAACTTTTGTAATTTGTGGACAATTACGTTTGAAACGGCCTTTGTCACCACACTTAAAGCACCCTTGACTCCTGGTCGTTGTTTTCACAGCTTTATTTTGTTGCCCTTTAGTTGCTGGTCGGTATTGTCGTTTTGCTAAAAGAGCTTCTGATTTTTGTTTTTCCTGAGCACCCATTCTTATTTCTTCTGCCATAAGCCGTGCTCTCAAGGTGTTAAGATTCTGGTCCTCAGCTCGTACCGACTCCCATGCGCTATAAAAGTGATTGTATTCTGCTGGTAAAGACATTAATGCCTTCGTAATTATCATTGAATCAGATATACGTTCGCCTTGAACACGAAGATGCTGCACAATTTCCATTAGTTTGGGTAAAAAGGTTGCAATGTCGTCCTCCGGATCTTTAATATAACTATAATACTTCTGCTACAAAAATAAGACGTTAGATCTTGACATTTATTCATACACACTTTTTAGTGTATCCCACATTTCTTTTGCAGTCACACAAAGAAGTATTTGCAACAAAGGTTGTTTACCCAGTGACGTGCATATAGTACGCCGAGTCCTTGCATCAATTTTCTGCCATACTAATTTTATTTCTTCCTGCGGTAGTTCAGCCCCAGTCACCACTGCATACATATCACCAGCCTCCAGAATTTGAACCATTTGGAATTTCCACGTAAGCCATTGCGAACTGTCCATTAGTTTTTCAATTTTAATTCCACCTTCCGATGCCATTATTTCAGTATTTTTAATATTATTTCGTAAAAAAAACTTTCAAAAAAATTTAAACCAAAAAAACGTAACACTTTAGTAAAAAAGCACGTGAAGAAAAAAAAACTAAACGGGAGTATATACTGTTTTTTAAAAAAAAATTGCAGTAAAAA
>NW_024033308.1:0-8059 GCF_002237135.1 Teleopsis dalmanni
CATAGATAGAATCAGCAATTGTAAATGGGGCTTCGATATATTCATATGCTTGTAAAATTGTGAAATAAATTCCTAATAAAATAGTAAAAAATAATCCTTGGGAAGTTTGTGAGTGGTTATTTTCTATTAATCTATGATGAGCTCATGTTACAGTAACTCCTGAAGCTAATAAAATAGCTGTATTTAATAATGGGATTTGAAATGGATTAAAAGGGGAAATTCCTATAGGTGGTCATGAAGCTCCTAATTCAATAGTTGGAGATAAACTTCTATGAAAAAAAGCTCAAAAAAATGAAACAAAAAATAAAACTTCAGATAAAATAAATAAAATTATTCCTCATCGTAATCCTGTTGTTACTATAAATGTATGTAAGCCTTGGTATGTTCCTTCTCGACAGACATCTCGTCATCATTGATAAACAGTAATAATAATAATAATGTTTCCTAAAATAAATAATGATATATTATATTGATGGAATCATTTAATTATTCCTGAAACAATTGTTATTGCACCAATGGCTCCTGTTAATGGTCAAGGGCTATAATCTACTAAATGAAATGGATGATTTGAATGAGTTGACATTAATTTACTTCTCTGGAATAAAGTGTTCTTAATACTGCGAATACATAAGATTGAATAATAGCTACAGCAGATTCTAAAAGTAATAATAAAATTTGTCTAAATAATAAAATTGATAAAATCAATGAAGTTAAAGATGGACCTGTATTTCCTAATAGAGTTAATAATAAATGTCCTGCAATTATATTAGCAGTTAATCGAACTGCTAAAGTTCCTGGTCGAATAACATTTCTAATTGTTTCAATACAAACTATAAATGGTATTAAAATTGCAGGAGTTCCTTGAGGAACTAAATGAGCAAATATATGTTGAGTATGATTAAGTCAACCATAAATTATAAATGAAATTCATAATGGTAAAGATAAAGATAAAGTTAATGTTAAATGACTAGTTCTAGTAAAGATATAAGGAAATAATCCTATAAAATTATTAAATAAAATTATTGTAAATAAAGAAATAAAAATTAATGTTGATCCATTTTTTCCTGTAGGGCCTAATAATGTTTTAAATTCTTTGTGAAGGGTTAATAAAATGTTATTTCATAAAATATTATAACGAGAAGGAATTAGTCAGTAAATTATTGGGATTATAATAATTCCTAAAAAAGTTCTAATTCAATTAATAGAAAAATTAAAAATACTTGAAGAAGGGTCAAAAACAGAAAATAAATTTGTTATCATTTTCAATTAAATATCTTTGTTGTTAATTTATAACTTAATGATTTTGATGAAGTAGGTAGTATATAATAATAATTTATTATATTAAAAATAATAAAAATTATAAAAAATAAAAAAAATAAACTTAATCAATTAATAGGAGCTATTTGTGGAATTAAAAAATATTAATTAATTAATAATTTTAGTTTGACATACTAATGTTATTTATTTAACTAATTTTTTCATTAGAAGTAATTGCTAATTTACTATGAAATGGTTTAAGAGACCAGTACTTGCTTTCAGTCATCTAATGAATTAGAATAATTTATGATTCATTTAATGAAAAAGTTAGTTGGAATACTTTCAATTACAATAGGTATAAATCTATGATTAGCTCCACAAATTTCAGAACATTGTCCATAAAATAATCCAGGACGATTAATAAAAAAATTAGTTTGATTTAAACGTCCTGGAGTTCCATCAACTTTTACACCAAAAGCTGGAATTGTTCAAGAATGAATTACATCTGCAGCAGTTACTAAGATTCGAATTTGAGAGTTTATAGGTAAAATAACTCGATTATCTACATCTAAAAGTCGAAAATTATTAATATTTAATTCATTTGTTGGAATTATATAAGAGTCAAATTCAATATTTATAAAATCAGAATATTCATATGATCAATATCATTGATGACCAATTGTTTTTAATGTAACTAAAGGCTCATTAATTTCGTCTAATAAGTATAATAATCGTAAAGAAGGAAAAGCAATAAATAATAAAATAATAGCAGGTAAAATAGTTCAAATAATTTCAATAGTTTGTCCATGTAATAAATTTCGATTAGTATAATTATTAAAAAATAATATAAATATTAAATAACCAACTAAAATAGTAATTATAACTAAAATTATTAAGGTGTGATCATGAAAAAAAGTTAATTGTTCTATTAAGGGTGAAGCTCTATTTTGAAGGTTTAAATTTGATCATGTTGAAATTTCTAATAAAAGTAAAATACTTTATATATGAAGCTTAAATCCATTGCACTAATCTGCCATATTAGAAATTAGTTAATAATGGTAATTCTGAATATCTGTGTTCAGCAGGAGGAGAATTTTGAAATCATTCAATTGAAGAATTTAATTGAATTGAGTAAATTATTTGTCGGTTTATAATTATACTTTCTCAAATAATATATAGAAATAAAATAATTCTTAATAATGAAATTGTAGATCCAATTGTTGAAATAATATTTCATATAGTATAAGCATCTGGATAATCTGAGTATCGTCGAGGTATACCAGCTAATCCTAAAAAATGTTGTGGAAAAAGGTTAAATTTACTCCAATAAATATAATTATAAATTGACTTTTTAAAAGTTTTGCATTTATATATAATCCTGTAAATAGAGGGTATCAATGAATAAATCCAGCTATAATAGCAAATACAGCTCCTATTGACAAGACGTAATGAAAATGGGCTACAACATAATAGGTATCATGTAAGATGATATCAACAGAAGAATTAGCTAGAACTACTCCTGTCAATCCTCCAACTGTAAATAAAAATACAAATCCTAAAGCTCATATAGTAGTAGGAGAATAATTCAATTGGGTTCCATGAATTGTAGCTAATCAACTAAAAATTTTAATTCCTGTTGGAACAGCAATAATTATTGTTGCTGACGTAAAATAAGCTCGGGTGTCAACATCTATACCTACTGTAAATATGTGATGAGCTCATACAATAAATCCTAATAATCCAATAGCTAATATAGCATAAATTATTCCTAAAGATCCAAAAGTTTCCTTTTTTCCTGATTCTTGTCTAATAATATGAGAAATTATTCCAAATCCTGGAAGAATTAAAATATAAACTTCTGGATGCCCAAAAAATCAAAATAAATGTTGGTATAAGATTGGGTCTCCTCCACCAGCAGGGTCAAAAAATGAAGTATTTATATTTCGATCAGTTAATAATATTGTAATAGCACCTGCTAGAACAGGTAAAGATAATAATAATAATGCAGTAATTACAACAGATCAAACAAATAAAGGTATTCGATCAAAAGTAATTCCTGAAGATCGTATATTAATAACAGTAGTAATAAAATTTACAGCTCCTAAAATAGAAGAAATTCCTGCTAAATGTAGTGAAAAAATAGCTAAATCAACGGAAGCTCCTCCATGAGCAATAATAGAAGATAAGGGTGGATAAACAGTTCATCCTGTTCCAGCTCCGTTTTCAACTATACTTCTTATTAAAAGAAGAGTTAAAGAAGGAGGTAATAACCAAAATCTTATATTATTTATTCGTGGGAAAGCTATATCTGGGGCTCCTAGTATTAAAGGTACTAATCAATTTCCAAATCCACCAATTATGATTGGTATTACTATAAAAAAATTATAATGAAGGCGTGTGCTGTAACAATTACATTATAAATTTGATCGTCTCCAATTAAAGCTCCTGGGTGTCCTAATTCTGCCCGAATTAAAATTCTTAAAGAAGTTCCCACTATACCAGCTCATGCACCAAATAGAAAATAAAGGGTTCCAATATCTTTATGATTAGTAGAAAAAAGCCATTGTCGCGATTGATTAAATGGCTGAAATTTAGGCGATAGATTGTAAATCTATTTATAAGAATTATTTCTTTTTAATCAATAGCTGGCTTTATAGTCAAATAAATGATTTTAGACTGCAATTCTAACGGTGTATTTTATACTAAGGCTTAAGAATTATTTCATATTTCCAGCTTTGAAGGCTATTAGTTTCATTAACTTAAAACCTTTAATTTAATAAAGATAAAAAATTATTGAAACTAATAAAAGACCAAATCTAGAAAAAATGAAATGATTAAATAAATGAAATTAAACTTATTTTTGTTTAAATTATAATATAAAATTTTTGATTCAAAAAAATTTATTATAAATGCTGAATAAGTTAAACGAAGGTAAAAAAATAGGGTAATTAAGGAAGTTATCAAAAGAATTATTAATAATATTATTCTATTATTAATAATTATATATTGAATAACTCATCATTTTGGTAAAAATCCTAAAAAGGGGGGTAATCCTCCTAAAGATAAAAAATTTATAAAAGTTAAATATTTAAAATTTTTTATTTTATTAAAAATTATGAAAAGTTGATTAATATGTGTTAGTTTATAGACATTAAATATTAATATTAATGTAATGGATAAAAAACAATAAAATAAAAAATAATTTAGTCATATTATATTATTAGAATTTATTGAAATTAATATTCATCTGATATGATTAATTGAAGAAAAAACTATTAATTTTCGTAAAGAAGTTTGGTTTAATCCTCCAATGGCTCCAATAATAGCAGAAAAAATAATTCTTATTCTTATTAAATAATTATTTCTAATATAAGAGACTAAACTTAAAGGGGCGAGTTTTTGTCAAGTTATTAAAATAATTAGATTTATTCATGATAATCTTTCTGAGACTCTAGGAAATCAAAAATGGAGAGGGGCGGCTCCTATTTTTGTTAGTAAAGAAGAAAGGATTATTAAATAATTTTTTTCTAAAGATTCATTAATTGAATTATTTTTTAAAATTAGAATAATTGAAAATAAAAGAATAACTGATCTGAATGCTTGAATTAAAAAATATTTTAAAGAAGCTTCAGAGGATATTAAGTTATTTTTATAATTAATTAAAGGAATAAAGGCTAATAAATTAACTTCTAATCCTATTCATGCTATTAGTCATGAATTTGAAGATATAGTAATTATTGTTCCTATGATTATAATTAAAAAAAATAAAATTTTAGATGAATTAATAAAAATTAAAAAAAAAGGGTTAAAACCTTTATAAATGGGGTATGAACCCATTAGCTTAATTAGCTTATCTTTTTAAATTTAATAAAAATAATTTTAATATATACATATAAATATATTTTAGTGTAAGAAGCACATAAGATTTTGATTCTTTTAGGAATAGTTTAATTCTATTAAATATAATGAATATGGTAAACCACATGATTTACTCTATCAAAGTAACCCTTTAATCAGGCAATTCATTTAAAATTTTCCATTTAAAATTTAAGATGGATTTTTATTTTTTAAGGATTTTGGTGTATTTTATAAAAAATTTATTTAAATATGGTTTTGTATATTTTTTTGTGTTTATTTAACTTTTTAAGTACGTTATTAAATTTTAAATATTAAATTAATTTTATTCATTTTTATATTTGTTGTTTTGTTGTTATTTATAAATATTAAATAAATATTATTTTTAATATATTTTTATAATATTAAAAATTTTTTATTTAAATTTTAAATGGAAAATTATTTAAAATTTAAAATTTAAGATGTGTTTTAAAATTTTTATTTTTTTTATACTTAATAAATATTATTTATATATAGTTTTATTTTAATTTTTATTTTTATTTTTTAAAAATAAAAATATTTATAGATAATTTTATTTTTCCTATATATATAACTATATATTAAATTAATATATTTATATAAATAAATTTATTTATATATAATTATAAATTTCATAATTTAAAATATTAAATATTACATAATTATTAAATATACTATATATATAAATATATAAGGGTGGAATTTAATATAAATAATTTAATTTAATAGGGTTAATATAATAATTGTTTGATATATATATATTAATTAATTAAATATTTATATATTTGGCAATATTTTTTAATGGAACATTAGATAAATATATAAATATTAAAAAATAGGAGATTGCCTTACCGATTTGTACATCCCCAAATTTTTGATTCAAAATTAATATATATCTATAAATTAATTAAATATTTATAATAATATAGATATCTATTGATCTAACTTAGTATAGTTTAAATTAAAAACAATAAAAAAAATAATAAGTATATATATATATATATTAATAAATAAATTTATAAAAATTAATATATTTTTGATTAAAAAAAATTATTTATAGTATATTAATTAATATTTAAAATTTTTTTATTTAAATTTTAAATGGAAAATTAATTATTATTTAAAAATTAATATGTATTTTTAAATTTTTTATTTTTTTATACTTAATAAATATTATTTATATGTAATTTTATTTTAATTTCAATTTTTATTTTTTAAAAATAAAAATATTTACAGATAATTTTATTTTTCCTATATATATAACTATATATTAAATTAATATATTTATATAAATAGATTTATTTATATATAATTATAAATTTCATAATTTAAAATATTAAATATTACATAATTATTAAATATACTATATATATAAATATATAAGGGTGGAATTTAATATAAATAATTTAATTTAATAGGGTTAATATTATAATTGTTTGATATATATATATTAATTAATTAAATATTTATATATTTGGCAATGTTTTTTAATGGAACATTAGATAAATATATAAATATTAAAAAATAGGAGATCCTTACCGATTTATACATCCCCAAATTTTTGATTCAAAATTAATATATATCTATAAATTAATTAAATATTTATATTAATATAGATATTTATTGATCTAACCTAGTATAGTTTAAATTAAAAACAATAAAAAAAATAATAAGTATATATATATTAATAAATAAATTTATAAAAATTAATATATTTTTGATTAAAAAAAATTATTTATAGTATATTAATTAATATTTAAAATTTTTTTATTTAAATTTTAAATGGAAAATTAATTATTATTTAAAAATTAATATGTATTTTTAAATTTTTTATTTTTTTATACTTAATAAATATTATTTATATGTAATTTTATTTTAATTTCAATTTTTATTTTTTAAAAATAAAAATATTTATAGATAATTTTATTTTTCCTATATATATAACTATATATTAAATTAATATATTTATATAAATAAATTTATTTATATATAATTATAAATTTCATAATTTAAAATATTAAATATTACATAATTATTAAATATACTATATATATAAATATATAAGGGTGGAATTTAATATAAATAATTTAATTTAATAGGGTTAATATAATAATTGTTTGATATATATATATTAATTAATTAAATATTTATATATTTGGCAATATTTTTTAATGGAACATTAGATAAATATATAAATATTAAAAAATAGGAGATCCTTACCGATTTATACATCCCCAAATTTTTGATTCAAAATTAATATATATTTATTAATTAATTAAATATTTATATTAATATAGATATTTATTAATCTAACTTAGTATAGGTTAAATTAAAAATAATAAAAAATTAATATATATATATATATATTAATAGATAAATTTATAAAAATTAATATATTTTTGATTAAAAAAAATTATCTATAATATATTAATTAATGTTTAATTTTTTTTTATTTAAATTTTAAATGGAAAATTATTTAAAATTTAAAATTTAATATGTATTTTTAAATTTTTTATTTTTTTATACTTAATAAATTTATTTTATATATAGTTTAATTTTACATTTTTATTTTTATTTTTTAAAGTATTTTTTCTTACTATAATAGGACTATATATTAAATTAATAAATACTTTATATACAATAGATTAAATTTATATATATTATAACTTTCATAATTAAAACATTAATATTATATAATTATTAAATATACTATATATATAAATATATAAGGGTGGAATTTTATATAAATAATTTAATTAAATAGGGTTAATATAATAATTGTTTGATATAAAAATATTAATTAATTAAATATTTATATATTTGGCAATATTTTTTAATGGAACATTAGATAAATATATGAATATTAAAAAATAGGAGATCCTTACCGATTTATACATTCCTAAATTTTTTAGTCAAAATTAATATATAT
>NW_024033309.1:0-8056 GCF_002237135.1 Teleopsis dalmanni
TATTTTACAGTTAACGTTTGATTAATGATAAACAAAATGTAGTAATAAATTCGCGTTCAAGAATGAAAGATAACCGAACACTACACCACTCCAATATTGGTAAATGCAACAAAAATTTTTTTTAATCGTCGAAATAACAGTAAATAGCAATGCAAAAAATTTACAATATTTTTTCAATGTTACAACAAAACTTTATAGACAATGTACGGTAATTATGCGTACTCGTTCTCGTATTCGTACAACAGAAATTATTTTCAAATAATTCCTTATCCTTATGCAAATCATGCAAAATTGTTATATTATTCTGTTTAATGAATTATTATTATTAAGACATATTGAATTAATTGCTGCAAGTTAATTGCTACACTCATTAAATTTGATGAATGTTACCAATATATGAATAAGCTACAATTCAGTTTGAGCAATGAAGCGTAAACGAAACATTGGACCACTAATTTTAAACAGCAAAAAACACAAGTGCAAAAAAAGATTTAATGAAATAAGTGTTATTTAACACTTACTTTGTGCTCAATGGTCGTTTGTAGATTCTTATCCAAATGCACCTTTATAATTTGGGTGCCATCAAATTTGGCACGAATACGTTTGCCTACGATCTCTGCTGGAAACACTAAATCTTCTAAAATAAAATACACAGCAGTTAAACTACGCGAACGGATTATTGCACCGTCTTGTTTTTACGAAAACTTTGTAGTTACTCGTTCACTATCTAAGTCTTTACGGTGCTGATATAACTCTTCCTCTTCAAGTGGTCCTTGCAAACCCTTATGAAATATATTTCTCATCCACCAGAAACTCCATCTCGAAAATATATTAGCGGTTGAGTAGGGATTCTTTGGGCGTTCAATTTTTCTTCTAGTCCGATTGATGTTAAATTTCTTTATTTACAGTTACGTTTGATTATGATAAACCAAAAATGTAGTAATAAATTCGAAGTTCAAGAAATGAAGATAACCGACACGAGCACCACTCAATATGGTAAATGCAACAAAAATTTTTTAAATCGTGAATAACAGTAAATAGCAATGCAAAAAATTTACAATACTTTTTCAATGTTACAACAAAACTTTATAGACAATGTACGGTAATTACGCGTACTCGTTCTCGTATTCGTACAACAGAAATTATTTTCAAATAATTCCTTATGCAAATCATGCAAAATTGTTATATTATTATGTTTAATGAATTATTATTATTTAGACATATTGAATTAATTGCTGCAAGTTAATTGCTAGACTCATTAAATTTGATAAATGTTACCAATATATGAATGAGCTACAATTCAGTTTGAGCAATGAAGCGTAAACGAAACATTGGACCACTAATTTTAAACAGCAAAAAACACAAGTGCAAAAAAAGATTTAATGAAATAAGTGTTATTTAACACTTACTTTGTGCTCAATGGTCGTTTGTAGATTCTTATCCAAATGCACCTTTATAATTTGGGTGCCATCAAATTTGGCACGAATACGTTTGCCTACGATCTCTGCTGGAAACACTAAATCTTCTAAAATAAAATACACAGCAGTTAAACTACGCGAACGGATTATTGCACCGTCTTGTTTTTACGAAAACTTTGTAGTTACTCGTTCACTATCTAAGTCTTTACGGTGCTGATATAACTCTTCCTCTTCAAGTGGTCCTTGCAAACCCTTATGAAATATATTTCTCATCCACCAGAAACTCCATCTCGAAAATATATTAGCGGTTGAGTAGGGATTCTTTGGGCGTTCAATTTTTCTTCTAGTCCGATTGATGTTAAATTTCTTTATTTACAGTTACGTTTGATTATGATAAACCAAAAATGTAGTAATAAATTCGAAGTTCAAGAAATGAAGATAACCGACACGAGCACCACTCAATATGGTAAATGCAACAAAAATTTTTTAAATAGTGAATAATAGTAAATAGCAATGCAAAAAATTTACAATATTTTTTCAATGTTATAACAAAACTTTATAGACAATGTACGGTAAAATTACGCGTACTCGTTCTCGTATTCGTACAACAGAAATTATTTTCAAATAATTCCTTATGCAAATCATGCAAAATTGTTATATTATTCTGTTTAATGAATTATTATTATATAGACATATTGAATTAATTGCTGCAAGTTAATTGCTAGACTCATTAAATTTGATGAATGTTACCAATATATGAAGCGTAAACGAAACATTGGACCACTTTTAAACAGCAAAAAACACAAGGGCAAAAAAAGATTTAATGAAATAAGTGTTATTTAACACTTACTTTGTGCTCAATGGTCGTTTGTAGATTCTTATCCAAATGCACCTTTATAATTTGTGTGCCATCCAATTTGGCACAAATACATTTGCCTACGATCTCTGCTGGAAACACTAAATCTTCTAAAGCAAAATACACAGCAGTTAACTACGCGACGGTTATTGCACCGTCTGTTTTTCGAAAACTTTGGTAGTACTCGTTCACTAAATCTAGTCCTTTACGTGCTCGATATATCTTCCTCTTTCAATGTGGTCCTTTGCAAACCTTTTATGAAATACTTTTTCTCATCCACCAGATAACTCCATGCTCGAAAATATATACGCGGTTGAGTAGTATTCTTTGGGCTTTCAAATTTTTCCTTCTAGTCGTTCTCATGTTAAATTCCTTTTATTTCAGTTACGTTTGGTTAGATAAACCAAAAAGTGTATAAATCTCGAATCAACGATGAAGAATAACCGACACGACACCACTCAATCGGTAATGAACAAAATTTCTTTAAATCGTGAATAACAGTAAATAGCATGCAAAAAATTTAAATATTTTTCAATGTTACAATACTTTCATAGACAATGTCGGTAATTATGCGTACTCGTTCTCGTATTCGTACAACAGAAATTATTTTCAAATAATTCCTTATCCTTATGCAAATCATGCAAAATTGTTATATTATTCTGTTTAATGAATTATTATTATTAAGACATATTGAATTAATTGCTGCAAGTTAATTGCTACACTCATTAAATTTGATGAATGTTACCAATATATGAATAAGCTACAATTCAGTTTGAGCAATGAAGCGTAAACGAAACATTGGACCACTAATTTTAAACAGCAAAAAACACAAGTGCAAAAAAAGATTTAATGAAATAAGTGTTATTTAACACTTACTTTGTGCTCAATGGTCGTTTGTAGATTCTTATCCAAATGCACCTTTATAATTTGGGTGCCATCAAATTTGGCACGAATACGTTTGCCTACGATCTCTGCTGGAAACACTAAATCTTCTAAAATAAAATACACAGCAGTTAAACTACGCGAACGGATTATTGCACCGTCTTGTTTTTACGAAAACTTTGTAGTTACTCGTTCACTATCTAAGTCTTTACGGTGCTGATATAACTCTTCCTCTTCAAGTGGTCCTTGCAAACCCTTATGAAATATTTTTCTCATCCACCAGAAACTCCATCTCGAAAATATATTACCGGTTGAGTAGGGATTCTTTGGGCGTTCAATTTTTCTTCTAGTCCGATTCATGTTAAATTTCTTTATTTACAGTTACGTTTGGTTATGATAAACCAAAAATGTAGTAATAAATTCGAAGTTCAAGAAATGAAGATAACCGACACGAGCACCACTCAATATGGTGAATGCAACAAAAATTTTTTAAATCGTGAATAACAGTAAATAGCAATGCAAAAAATTTACAATATTTTTTCAATGTTACAACAAAACTTTATAGACAATGTACGGTAATTATGCGTACTCGTTCTCGTATTCGTACAACAGAAATTATTTTCAAATAATTCCTTATCCTTATGCAAATCATGCAAAATTGTTATATTATTCTGTTTAATGAATTATTATTATTAAGACATATTGAATTAATTGCTGCAAGTTAATTGCTACACTCATTAAATTTGATGAATGTTACCAATATATGAATAAGCTACAATTCAGTTTGAGCAATGAAGCGTAAACGAAACATTGGACCACTAATTTTAAACAGCAAAAAACACAAGCGCAAAAAAAGATTTAATGAAATAAGTGTTATTTAACACTTACTTTGTGCTCAATGGTCGTTTGTAGATTCTTATCCAAATGCACCTTTATAATTTGGCTGCCATCCAATTTGGCACAAATACATTTGCCTACGATCTCTGCTGGAAACACTAAATCTTCTAAAATAAAATACACAGCAGTTAAACTACGCGAACGGATTATTGCACCGTCTTGTTTTTACGAAAACTTTGTAGTTACTCGTTCACTATCTAAGTCTTTACGGTGCTGATATAACTCTTCCTCTTCAAGTGGTCCTTGCAAACCCTTATGAAATATTTTTCTCATCCACCAGAAACTCCATCTCGAAAATATATTACCGGTTGAGTAGGGATTCTTTGGGCGTTCAATTTTTCTTCTAGTCCGATTCATGTTAAATTTCTTTATTTACAGTTACGTTTGGTTATGATAAACCAAAAATGTAGTAATAAATTCGAAGTTCAAGAAATGAAGATAACCGACACGAGCACCACTCAATATGGTGAATGCAACAAAAATTTTTTAAATCGTGAATAACAGTAAATAGCAATGCAAAAAATTTACAATATTTTTTCAATGTTACAACAAAACTTTATAGACAATGTACGGTAATTATGCGTACTCGTTCTCGTATTCGTACAACAGAAATTATTTTCAAATAATTCCTTATCCTTATGCAAATCATGCAAAATTGTTATATTATTCTGTTTAATGAATTATTATTATTAAGACATATTGAATTAATTGCTGCAAGTTAATTGCTACACTCATTAAATTTGATGAATGTTACCAATATATGAATAAGCTACAATTCAGTTTGAGCAATGAAGCGTAAACGAAACATTGGACCACTAATTTTAAACAGCAAAAAACACAAGCGCAAAAAAAGATTTAATGAAATAAGTGTTATTTAACACTTACTTTGTGCTCAATGGTCGTTTGTAGATTCTTATCCAAATGCACCTTTATATATAATTTGGGTGCCATCCAATTTGGCACGAATACGTTTGCCTACGATCTCTGCTGAAAACACTAAATCTTCTAAAATAAAATACACAGCAGTTAAACTACGCGAACGGATTATTGCACCGTCTTGTTTTTACGAAAACTTTGTAGTTACTCGTTCACTATCTAAGTCTTTACGGTGCTGATATAACTCTTCCTCTTCAAGTGGTCCTTGCAAACCCTTATGAAATATTTTTCTCATCCACCAGAAACTCCATCTCGAAAATATATTACCGGTTGAGTAGGGATTCTTTGGGCGTTCAATTTTTCTTCTAGTCCGATTCATGTTAAATTTCTTTATTTACAGTTACGTTTGGTTATGATAAACCAAAAATGTAGTAATAAATTCGAAGTTCAAGAAATGAGATAACCGACACGAGCACCACTCAATATGGTAAATGCAACAAAAAATTTTTAAATCGTGAATAACAGTAAATAGCAATGCAAAAAATTTACAATATTTTTTCAATGTTACAACAAAACTTTATAGACAATGTACGGTAATTATGCGTACTCGTTCTCGTATTCGTACAACAGAAATTATTTTCAAATAATTCCTTATGCAAATCATGCAAAATTGTTATATTATTCTGTTTAATGAATTATTATTATTTAGACATATTGAATTAATTGCTGCAAGTTAATTGCTACACTCATTAAATTTGATGAATGTTACCAATATATGAATACACTTACAACACTTAGCACATCGCAAATTGAGAGGGAAACACATACCAAAAAACCATATGCTCAAAATCGCATATAAAGTTTCGTACAAAAACATCAAGAAACCGAAACTGGAGAAGAAAGTATGTCGCAGAGCAATAAAAATAAAACAACAAAAAAAAAAGACCATAATAATAGTGCCAGCAAAGATCTTTGGTATTTCAGAAATTTTTTTTTATCTAACCACTAATTTATACATCAACCCCTAAAACTTTTTCACTTACGAATAATTAAGTATCTCATTAAAATGGCGAATATAAAAATATGCAAAAACATATATATACGTCGCAAATATTGAAGTTTATACTAAGAGAAACTGTTTAAATCTATACAATTTAATACATTGAAAACATAATTACACTAATAATATATGTACTAATTTGGACTTGATGTCACTCATATTTGAAAAATGTGTTTCCTCTTTTTCCCCCCCAAGTCGAAAACTGTACGTATTTTACATACACATACGCACACTAAAACATCACGAAAATATGAAGAAAAAAACGACTTCGGACGAAAGTTAGATTTCGTTTATATTCGTCACCAACGTCGTTGTTGGTGACGGCGGTGGCCATCTTATTGATCGTTGAAAAAAGAAAACTGTTCGAATTTCACACTTTTTCAAAATTAATAAAAAATAAAAAATAAAAAAACAAAAAAAGTAAAAAAAAAATACTTTGCAGGAAAAATCAAAATGGCCGCAACAACACTTTATGTCGAAAAATATTCAATTTAAATAATTTTTAAAGAAAATTAACATATTTCTGTTAAGAATTGTGTTTTTTTTTTATTTTTTGCTTTTAATCAATTTCCAAAGATATTAACGTACACGAAACTTAAACATTAAACCAATATCACATTTTAAAGCAAAGCAATCATTATATATATGTTTAATTATACAATTTATCAACTTTGAATTAAACGTTGTTGCACGACGTTGCTTAACTGAAGAAAACTTTCGACCAGTGATTGAAAATGCTATGCTATTTCATAGTTTTTATTATTGCTCCTGCTCCTGCTTCTGCTCTTAATTTGACGGAGCACTTATGACAGCAGAAGCACAAAACAAAATTTGCGTTGCTCTGCTATACTATGCTGTTTGATTTGTTGAAGCACGAAGCAAGAGCAAAAGCAAGAGCAAAAAATTAAAATATATGCTACTGAAAAACACAGAACGAGAAAACAAAAAGTAACAATAATTTTTTGTTACAATACTTGTTTTCTTCAAGTAAATAAGCAAACATTTTCTTTCATTAATAAATTTTTACAAAAACTTGATCTGCTTAAAGCAGTAAAAATTAGCAACAATTTGCTTTGCCTAGTAAAGCCATCATATAAACAATTATTACAAATGTATGTTATGATCTTACTTTCTTTAACAGAATTATATTAATTTCTGTTAAAATCATAATAACAAAATATACGGTGTGTAGAAAATGTGGATTGTGTTCATTGGACACCTAATGTTGGTATGCTTCAACGAAAGCTCTGAAATGTGTAAGAGCGAACTGCGACATCTTATAGAATTTATTATTTTTGCCATAAACAAAAATATATTAAATATTTCATATATATTTAATATATATGAAATATATTAAATATTAGAATATTAATATTAAATAAAATCGAATTATTAAAAATTATTAAACCAGTAAACATTAGAATATTGAAGTTCAAATATTAAAAATTAAATAATGATAGTACTCAATTAATTAAAATAAATTGATTAAAATTTCTTATATACCAGATATTCTTATACACAATATAACATGTATATATTTTATATTATAATTGAATATCGAAACTTGACCAACCATCTATTAAATAACAATTGAACTAAAAGAACTTAACTAATACATCGCAATTACAATCAAACAAAATTACGTATTTTAACGTTTTGTATATCAACCACAAAAAAGCAACATAAACCTAAATATCTAAATATTATAATCTCAAATTTTTAATTCATCAGCTTCATAATAAAATATAAATCATTTCCAGATACAAGCAAAACTAAAAAATGGAAACAAAACAAACCAATCTTGCAATTTCATCAATCACAAACAAGGATGATTCAACAAATCCAATTCATACCACTAATCCTCCACCAATGCCAATGTTAAACTCATCACATCATCAGGATGCAGAAAATGAAATAATAACCATATGTGGTAAGTATCACAAATCCCAACATTATCAATATCAATATTCTATTACAAATCATAAAATATCTTTCATAAATTACTAAATAATAATAATCTCATTACAATATTATAAAATTAATTTATACATAATATCATTATAATAT
>NW_024033310.1:0-8056 GCF_002237135.1 Teleopsis dalmanni
AACCAAATCATTAAGACGTCCAGGAGTACAAATAACGCATTCAGCTCCTTCTTTGAAAACACTAATTTGGTCACGACGATTCCCACCACCATAAATGCATACACTGAATAAGAATTTCATAATTTTTTTCTTCATTCATTTTAAACTATGGTTTAACTATTTCCTAACTTACGCTTTTATTCCACGGAACGAGTACTTGTTAACTTCTTTTGCTATTTGTAATGCTAATTCTCGTGTTGGCGCTAAAATTAATATATTTGGACCATTACGTTTCTCACGTGGTGTAGTCTGTCCATCAGTATGAATCAAAGCAGGAAGCAGAAATGCTAAAGTTTTTCCAGTCCCTGTTTGGGCTATACCTATCATATCCTCGCCTCTCAATAATATAGGCCATGCTTGCTTCTGTATTGGTGATGGTTCATTAAAATTTTGTTTCTTTAACTCATCAAGGATATCAGGATAATCTTTGAAACAATGTTGAAATTTCCAAATTGGTTTCGGTATATCAGGACACATTTGATCTTCATTTGTCACCAAACGGGAAACACTTATATTATTGTTTAAATAACGCATTTCATTCACTTCTTCTTCTGTCTTAATAGCGACTTCCTCTACTTCTTCATAAAAATTTTTTCTCAAGTCTGGCAGATGCGCCCAGTGTAACCTACGATGTTCTTCCTGTAATCAAAAATGCCTCATGTGAGCAAAATAAATATGGTAAATCGATAACTTAATATGTAGATTTTAAAAATTTTTCTTACAACTTTTCTATTCAAAGTTTCCCAATCGATAGGCTGCAATACTACATGGTTTTCGGCGCCACCATTATATACATTTTTCGTAGGCGCATTTAATCTAATTCCACCACTTTCTCCCTAAATTAATTTTGTTATGAGATATTATATTAATATATATCCATATTCTCATTCTTTTTAATTTATACTTACAGATTTTGGAGCTGCAACCTGAATATTGTCATTTTCGGAAGAAGCATTAAAACGATTCATTGTATTTTCTTTTAATACAACTTTGGGATTGTGCGAGACTTCGTGATTTGGAAATGAAAAATTTCTATTTTCTTGACCAGACATAATATCACGAATATATTTGACTGCATCGTCAACATTTTTTCTATTACGACCCTTGACAGAAATTTCCTTGGTGTCATTGTTTATATGTATATAAACGTTGAAGTTTGTTCTAATTTCTTTAATTTTACAACCGCCACGACCAATTATGGCACCAATGTAAGCAGGGTCTGCAGGAAATTTCTCCATAAAATCATCAAAATGATTTAAGTTTGAGTTTAAAACTCCACACTCGTTCCTTTCAGATTGAGTTGCACCAGTTCCAAAAGTATCCATTTTGAAGTAAGCAAAATCTAAATAAAGGAATACCTGATTATTCCGTTTTCTATAAAACGAACCAAATTTCAAACATTCAAATCGCGACCGCTTTTACGAACTCCTCAATCATAAGATATGAAACGGTATTTAAAATTGACTATTAGAATTAAAAATATGTTTTTTAACATTGATTATTAGGGAATAAAGCAATTGCACTCTTATGTTTAAAGTATGTCGAAAATAATACTGCCGCCGCCTTCTTAAGTCTCATCTCGCAATGATTCTTATATAAATATTTCAAATGGAGATTTTTTTTGCAAATACGTCACATAACCTTAAATATATGTGAATTGCAGTGATTTTTTTTTTATAGTTAATTTTTGTTTTTTAATTATAGTTTTAAAATTCTTTAAATAAAGAAACAATAATTTCTTTAAAACTTTTTGTTTAATATGTGCATTATATTTGCAGTTATTTCTTGGAACAAGTAAAATTGGCGGCTGTTTCAAGTTCTTGTCGGTTGCGAAAACAAATCAAAAATTCTTAATACTATAAAATATTTTTAACAAGTTCCAGAATTAATTGAAAAAAGTTGAACATATATTCGAACTGAAGTCATGAAACACGTATCAAGTATCACGAATCACGAATCATGAATCACGAAACACGAATTTTTTGGAGGAAGATACATACCAGCCTTAAAACCAAATCCAATTGAAAAAACACAAGCCGCTAAAAAAACGATCCGACCACCGACTCGTCTCTTGCAAAAGTAACCAATGAACAAGAAAACTTGTGTCGTTCTTTCAAAATTAATATAAATACATTTGGCAGCCCATACTCAAATTTGCGTGATGTAACTATATTAATTTGGTTTAGACTTTTTGGACACAAATGAATTTCACAAGGGGATAAATCGGATTAGCACACTATTTAATAGGTAAGCCCACATACTATTTTCATACTACATGTGTTAAATTATAAAAGTTTACAAAGTTCTGACATATTCATATCAAATTCATATAATCATATCAAATTCAATTCATAAAATTACGGTTACATTGATAAGAACAATGTACCGATTAGCATTCTGAGAAGAGCGTCTCAGAAGAACCTATACACTAATAACTCGATTAACAGCTACTTCGTACAACAGTAACCTCGATTAACGACCCAGCCGTATTTCTGATCGTGTTTTGCTTAACAGTGAAGAAAACGACAAACATGTCTTTTATAATGCAAGTAAGAGCTGGTTTGAGAATCAATATACCATAAAACTTTCTGCAAAAGGTACAACATTAAAAATGTCATACTAATGTCAAACAGAGATCAGTCGTGGAAAAAAACAAAAATGTGATCTCTTAAGAAATTTTGGAAGCACTTACGTCTGGAATACGTCGTCAAAACCCTGTGCCTGTACCTGATACCAACGTAAATGAAAAATCTGCTAAATTTGCAGAGAAAGAGGCAACTAGAGATCTCAAAATTAAAGATCTATTTCGTCAGAGTAGCTCGGATTGTTTTTGAGTTCATTATATTAATAATTATGTTAATGATTTTTTATATATTTTGTGCAATAGGCGGTGATTTATTCAAAATATATCGTTTGGTTTTCCCTTTTGTGTCTATTGATTTATCAATGGCCAATCTTTTGTCGCGAGTGTTATAAAATATTGAAAAATAATTTCATTCTAAAATGATAATGATAAATGCTACATCATTTTGAAGAGCTACTCAATTCACTTTGAAATTCTGTTAATTAGCAACCGACATGTAAATAAGAAATCATACAAACGGATTAAATATAACAGAATTTTTTAATTCACTCTAACCGTAATCGACTCTACCCCATTTACTGTGATTGAAAATCGTAGTATCAATTATCATATATCACAATATTATATTAATCATACAAATATTACAGATCTCTCTCAAAGGTAAAGATGTCTTTAATCTCCGCAATCCAATAATTCTAACGGATATGCCATTCCAATTCAAAAGATTGCAATTCACAATTCTATTGGCGTCTGCAATCACCATCTAAAGCGAGCTTAGTTCAATATTTAGGATACTGTGGTTCAACTCTCAACACAGATAATCTTCCACATGAACAACTATATGTTACTTGTTCTATAGTCCACAAATCGAACAATATATATCTACACTCGCAATGGAATAATAAAATAAAATTATTGATAAAATTTATCAATATTTGGAAAGCGTGCTTTCTAATTTCTTTCTTTTCCATTTAATCAGACAGCCATGTTAACACGTATCTGCGTATAGCTGCTTTTATTAAATATTATATGTATACAACTTTAACAAATTTTATTAAATTAAATGACGTTTATTATTTAAATTAATTAAATTAAAGATTTATTTCAAATGACATCGATAACGATCTTCGCTGATCAGATGAATTGATTTCTTAGGAGGTCTTATCTATGGCTTAGTGAGAAATGATCATTCGAAGTGATAGTAAAGATTTCAAGTTAGTATAATGGCATTCATTGGCTTGACTTGACCTTGACTTGACTACAGTACTATACTTGAGCAGTGATCAATTGTCTATCAATTGTCTGTTTAAAATAACATTCAAATTAAATATGTATAATGTGAAAAAAATATATATTTTATATTAAGTTCATTTTATACCTCATCCAATACATTTATGAATCCTATTAAAACTGAATCCTATTAAAATTCATTTTAAATGAAACAACTAGAAAACTTACTAATACAGAAATTTAATCAACTTTATCAGCCTCTGATTAAAAATCGTATATAGCGATTACAATATTTAACTCACATCGTTGCCTGTACAAATAATTAATCTCCATCTTAAAAAAATTTCAAATAAAATATCTTATTTTCAGGAAAAAGTTGAAACTTTTACAAACGAAAAAGTAAGAACACAATAGAATCATCATAAAGTTGTAATTGATTAAATTTATTAAATTAACAAAGTTCACTGTATAAAAAACATATTTTAAATATTTCTTATTTAAAAACTTATTCTAAAATGTAATTTTGTATTTCAATTTAAATAATACACATTTTTAATTAATTTTATTTTAGATTTTTCTTATTGTACATTACTATACTAATAACATTAGAAATAGTTTATTAATTAATTTTCAATTTTAACGATCAACACTTTTTTAAGTAAAACACTGATCGGTTCGAATCAAACAGGGTTATTCACGATCTTGTTTATCGAATAATACCCCTACCATATATTAAAAAAATATCATTTAGTAACGGCGATTAAAACCACCACCCCTTTTAAAATCTGTACCACGTCTTTCTTTCATCTTCTCAAAACGATTGGACATTCTGTATAGTTCTTCTGGAGCTGCTTGACCAGCTTCTTCTAAAATACGAATGAGATCCTTTGCAACACCCCAATCCGAGCGTGTTATATAACTTATGGCAGTGCCAGTTCGCCCAGCGCGTCCAGTTCTACCAACACGATGAACATACTCCTCAATATTACGCGGAAAATCAAAATTAATAACATGACTAAATGAAAAACAATTAATACAACAAATTCGGTTTCAAATACTACTAAGCACTTACGTAATATCCTCAATATCTAAACCTCTTGAAGCAACATCTGTCGCTATCAAAACCTGTATATCACCTGACGCTATATCAGCCAGTGCTTGTTCTCGATCGGTCTAAAGACAATTTTTTTAAGTTTATAAGTTTATAAATTTTATGTTCTGAGACTGAGATTACTCTAATTAAGTTAATGCATTATGTACCTGATCACGAGAACCATGTATACATTGTGTTGACAGGCCTTTTAGAGATAAATCACTGGACAAATCGTCAGCACGAGCTCGCTTAGAACAGAAGATAATAACCTTATCGGTTGATTTAAGGTTTTTTAAAAATGCAAGGACCTGCAGCAAGAATAAATACATTGTTCTTCATAATTCTTCTTATTTAAGTTTTCAAATAATATTACCGTATTAAATTTGTCCGCATCCTCCAAGAGTTCTACATTTTGACTCACAGTATGAGTGGCAGTTAAATCAAGCGAACCAACACACACTTGAATAGGATTGTTCATATAACTTTCGGCCAATCTACCAACACTTGGTGGCCAGGTGGCACTAGTCATGACGGTCTGCCTGTCAGGACGTATGTCGAGTAGAATTTTTCGGATCTGTGGCTCGAAACCCATATCCAGCATACGATCCGCTTCGTCTAGTATTAAATATGTAACTGATGTAATGTCTATAACTTTAGCTTGAACCAAATCATTAAGACGTCCAGGAGTACAAATAACGCATTCAGCTCCTTCTTTGAAAACACTAATTTGGTCACGACGATTCCCACCACCATAAATGCATACACTGAATAAGAATTTCTTCATTGAATAATTTTTTTCTTCATTCATTTTAAACTATGGTTTAACTATTTCCTAACTTACGCTTTTATTCCACGGAACGAGTACTTGTTAACTTCTTTTGCTATTTGTAATGCTAATTCTCGCGTTGGCGCTAAAATTAATATATTTGGACCATTACGTTTCTCACGTGGTGTAGTCTGTCCATCAGTATGAATCAAAGCAGGAAGCAGAAATGCTAAAGTTTTTCCAGTCCCTGTTTGGGCTATACCTATCATATCCTCGCCTCTCAATAATATAGGCCATGCTTGCTTCTGTATTGGTGATGGTTCATTAAAATTTTGTTTCTTTAACTCATCAAGGATATCAGGATAATCTTTGAAACAATGTTGAAATTTCCAAATTGGTTTCGGTATATCAGGACACATTTGATCTTCATTTGTCACCAAACGGGAAACACTTATATTATTGTTTAAATAACGCATTTCATTCACTTCTTCTTCTGTCTTAATAGCGACTTCCTCTACTTCTTCATAAAAATTTTTTCTCAAGTCTGGCAGATGCGCCCAGTGTAACCTACGATGTTCTTCCTGTAATCAAAAATGCCTCATGTGAGCAAAATAAATATGGTAAATCGATAACTTAATATGTAGATTTTAAAAATTTTTCTTACAACTTTTCTATTCAAAGTTTCCCAATCGATAGGCTGCAATACTACATGGTTTTCGGCGCCACCATTATATACATTTTTCGTAGGCGCATTTAATCTAATTCCACCACTTTCTCCCTAAATCAATTTTGTTATGAGATATTATATTAATATATATCCATATTCTACTTCTTTTTAATTTATACTTACAGATTTTGGAGCTGCAACCTGAATATTGTCATTTTCGGAAGAAGCATTAAAACGATTCATTGTATTTTCTTTTAATACAACTTTGGGATTGTGCGAGACTTCGTGATTTGGAAATGAAAAATTTCTATTTTCTTGACCAGACATAATATCACGAATATATTTGACTGCATCGTCAACATTTTTTCTATTACGACCCTTGACAGAAATTTCCTTGGTGTCATTGTTTATATGTATATAAACGTTGAAGTTTGTTCTAATTTCTTTAATTTTACAACCGCCACGACCAATTATGGCACCAATGTAAGCAGGGTCTGCAGGAAATTTCTCCATAAAATCATCAAAATGATTTAAGTTTGAGTTTAAAACTCCACACTCGTTCCTTTCAGATTGAGTTGCACCAGTTCCAAAAGTATCCATTTTGAAGTAAGCAAAATCTAAATAAAGGAATACCTGATTATTCCGTTTTCTATAAAACAAACCAAATTTCAAACATTCAAATCGCGACCGCTTTTACGAACTCCTCAATCATAAGATATGAAACGGTATTTAAAATTGACTATTAGAATTAAAAATATGTTTAACATTGATTATTAGGGAATAAAGCAATTGCACTCTTATGTTTAAAGTATGTCGAAAATAATACTGCCGCCGCCTTCTTAAGTCTCATCACGCAATGATTCTTATATAAATATTTCAAATGGAGATTTTTTTTGCAAATACGTCACATTGTAACGACACGGATTCGTCGTTTTAATTCTGCTGAGGTATTACTCAGTCGTGGTCCGGGTCGTTGCAATAAATTTGTTTTATTGACTAGTTCGAAGCTGGTAAACCAATGAGTGGAAAGTAAAAGACCGTTTGTTTTTATTATTTTAAAATTTTATTTATTAAAAAAAAAGATTATTTTAAATAACTTATTCTAGTCTTGATTCTACTCAGTAAGTTTTATCCAAAGACGTCAGAACATCAAAGGGTTTTTTCCAAATCTACGTAATTAGTTTCTAGCCAAAGACGTCAAAACATCAAAGGCGTTTATAAAGTCTATTCAATAATTTTTGCCCAAAGACGTCAGAACATCAAAGGGTTTTTTCCAAATCTACGTAATTAGTTTCTAGCCAAAGACGTCAAAACATCAAAGGCGTTTATAAAATCTATCCAATACCTTCTACTGATTTATTAAGCCTTAGCGTCGAAACACCATGGGCTTCTAAAAAAAAGACTTAGCGCTGGAGTAGTGATCTACTCACTTCGGTGTGCCGGTGCTAAGTGATCTTTCATATAAAATCTCCGCTATTTATATACGACACTTTGCTTTGCTTAAATGCACACACAACCGCACAAGTGTAATTCGCGGTTGGCTTTGTTTTGCTTGTCGTGTGTGCGTGTGTTCGCGGTTGGCTTCGTTTTGCGTGTCGTTTGTGCGTATGTTCGCGGTTGGCTTTGTTTTGCGTGTCGTTTGTGCGTATGTTCGCGGTTGGCTTTGTTTATTTGTTT